>NC_087200.1:98810918-98890759 GCF_015104395.2 Macrobrachium nipponense | reverse complement strand
TTGTTAATTGCCGTTGAGACATCGTTATTTTGCCGTGGCCTCTACTTTGTGTTGTGTTTGTTTTGTGTGTTGCTTGCAGGTGCACGTTAATTATGTGGCGGACTTATGGTAAGCCAGGCTAAGTTAGGATAGGCAAGGTGAATGGAGCTTCCTAAGGGGTAGGGTAAAAAACCGTAGGGTCCAGAGTGGACCATGTACGATCAGCTTAGACAATCCCAAAAAAAGTACATTATAACGCGTCCTGACATCGGAGATGGGCATCAGTCGCGACTTGTTTTTGGTGAGAAACGGAGCTAAAGACCTCTACTCTCTTTCGAAGTAAAGTATTTTCTCAAAAGTAGATATTTTAAGGCCAAATTTTAAGATTTAAACAGAGGGTAGTGAAAATGGTGTCAAACGTAGTGCAAATCTCACCAAAACGCGTTCAACATTTTTACTTTTAGAAGATTGTCGCCATCTCGATGTTTACGGAGTCGCTTGTGTCAATAAACTAAAAACCATTTCCTGTGATAAATCCGCCCACCACTTGTACCCACAGACGCTGGGGCACTTTCATCACAACAAAACGGAAAACTTTTCCTCACCAAGTAAGCAACTGTTTTGTAGAAGACGACAAGAGTAAAACATCAATATTTTACATAGGGTAAAACATCACAGCAGGCCAAACAGGCTACCTACATTCAACGCTTGCCACCCTCCGAAAAAGTACATTATAACGCGTCCTGACACCGGAGATGGGCATCAGTCGCGACTTGTTGTTGGTGAGAACCGGAGCTAAAGACCTCTACTCTCCTTTCGAAGTAAGTATTTTCTCCAAAGTTAGAAATTAAGGCCAAATTTTAAGATTTAAACAGAGGGTAGTGAAAAGGGTGGCTACGGCAGTGGAAATCTCACCAAAACGCTTTAGAAATTTTTACTTAGGGGGAAACATCACAACAGGCCAACCCTCATCACGGTAGACGGGTCTTATTCACTCGATATTTAATTGGTGAAACATGAATACAATTGCAACTCTAAGCATACCATTTAAAAGACTGAAGTTTCGTCAACATATTGTGATATATGAAAGCCCCATACGAACTAAAATAAGCATGTGAGCTCTTCGTAAAATATAGTTTTTCAAGGCAGTTTTTGAAATCCAATATGGCGGCTACGTTTTTCATGACGGTTTCTCATCAGTGACGGCACCATCTTTCCCCAGCCTTCCCAGCACTCATTTGAACAATGTTAGCGTATGTATGTAACGTTTATTGATCTTACTCAAGATTGCAGTTGTAATCAGCACAATAAAACAACATTTTGTTGCCTATATTAGTGAAAGTATGAAACTTGTTATTCCCGGGGTTATGGTTGGAACTGAATTCATTCTTTTACCTTGTAATTGGCGGTTTTTATCCTTACTGCCATCACAACAAACTCCACAGTGCTTATTTGATTGTTATTATACACATTTTGGTCTCAGTTCACTCCACATTGCACTTTAAACCCGTTGCTGTTCCTGGTTTCTAAGCGCGCGCGCCATAAACACAATTACAAACAGCAGACGACGACAGACGACGAAACTGCAAAGTTTTATTCCCTAAACTGTTTACTTTACTCGTTATTTAGTTTAAATTTACATTGTTATTTAAAAATTTTTGATTTAATTCATGTATATTATCCCTTTTTTTGCAACCAAATTACCCCGAAAAATTACAGATATTTCTAACGTAGATAAAATCAAATGTTTCTAACGTTTTCGTACATCTGGCTGCCGAAAACCATAGAGGAACGAATACGGAAAAGTGCATAGAGGAACGACTACGTTTTTTTTTTTTTTGCTTTTTGTTTTGCTAGCACTTTTCATTTGATTTCAGTCTTTATTAGTATTTTGAATTTCTTAAAATAATCGTATGCCAGAAATAAATGTAACCTTTAATGTTTGCATGCTAAGAATGGCAAAATCATCGTTGCCACATTAGTGGAGGCTTCACACATACGCCGTTCCATTATCCTGTTAAGCGTCCGCCCCTGATGAGCTCGCTTGCTAACGTACCGTCACGCTTTTTTTGTAATCAGCGATCATAGCACTGATGATAGTTTTTCAAAGTTAATATTGATTTTTATGCTTGTTATTCATACTGTAATTAACTGTAGGAAATTCTCTCTATCTCTCTCTCTCTTCTCTCTCTCTCTCTCTCTCTCTCTCTCTCTCTCTCGGAGTCCAGTCCACTCGGCCAAAGAAAAGTCATCTTCACTCCCGCAATTGGAAGAAAAGTTTGTATCATCACTGGAGGATTCAGAACTAGAGCTCTCATCATCAAATAGGTTATCAATATCACACTCCTCATCTAGTATTTGATTGATCTCACCTAAAGAAATATGCCTCCTCTTTGGGACATTCATTGTGAAAGACGCGAAATCCAATTTGTCTCGATAAACGCCCGAAGCGTATTGAAAGAAAACCAACAGGGACAGGCAGTTTTCTAGCATAAGCGACCACCAGGAAAGAGTTGCCAGGCTGGAAACAAATAAGTTTCCCATGTGCTGAGAGTGTTACCAAATGATGTTCCTACACTTTCTATACGAGTAAACGTATTATTACGGGGCTGACGTCTTGACAAGCACAGTTAAAGTCTTGAACGTAATATCCCGTTGAAGGCGCTACCGAGGAGATCGCGGTAAACGTATTATTACGTGGGTGACGCTTAACAGGTTATAAACTGTTTCCATGAATTCTAGTTGTCATAGTAATGCAATAATGATAAAATTGCTTTAATATTTATGTATAATACTTCCAATACATAGCCTAATTTCACCAATTTCAACGTTTGTGTGTAGTCTTATACCCAGTTTGGAGGGTCAACACATACCGAATCGGCACAGAGAGAGAGAGAGAGAGAGGGAAGAGAGAGAGAGACGAGAGAGGAGAGAGAGCGGAGAGAGAGAGAGAGAGAGAGAGAGAGAGAGCAGAGAGAAAGGGTAAGGCGGAAGGACGAAGAAGAAAAAGGGATGGCGGTGGAGGGGGGGGGGGTAGGTGGAGCTTTATACGCGTGTTCGTATCCATTTCTGCATAAGGAGTTTTTGTCTCTTGGTACAAGGACAAGTGTCGTTTTGATCTTTACGATTAGTGATTCACGATACCCTTATAAATTACGTCACTGGGTGTAATGCACTATAGCAAATCTCGTTCTGTTAAGAGTGTTCGTTACAGAAATAGGTATTGCCCAAAAACCTGCTTGCACTGTCCCTCTGAAACCCATAGTAGACATGCTGCTTAGTTTGTCAATCAAGTTTTATAACCAAGTATTTTTACAAGCTAGCTATTGAATAAATTTGTATTTTTCTCAGTCAAAACATATGCCCCTCAATGCTAACTTTCCTCTTTTAACGACTTTCTGGTCATTGCAAATTCGGCCCCATAATTTCTTATGGTGCGAAAACAGACAGAGGCCCATGGACCGAAAACGATTGCGTCACACTTACGGCGATAATCCAGCAGTAAAACATCTTCATAATATCCAAAAGGTAAATAATAAAGATATATATGCGCATTACGATTAATAAACAATTACAATGTATAGCTGATAACAATCTGCATGAATAACTGGTAAACTGTTCTGCAATGACAGTTTTGGAGTATAGCAATTATTTACAATAGGTACGCAAAGTCAAGATTCGTCGTGACGTCATAATACAGAACTTGAAAGAACGTTCTAATTCCAGAGAAAATAATTACTTAAATTTGAGTCAGAGTCGAGTTACTTTTTCAATAACGAATATTTTCAAATTAATCATCATAAATATGTAAAATATTGATGTTTTACTACTTATTTAAAATAGCCAAGAGCACGCTTCTCGTCATCTTCTACCCCAACAGCTGTTTAACGCCTGGCTTGTTGTTGATGAGAAATCGTGTTTCGATTGTTGTGATAAAAGTGCTCCAGCGTCTGTGGGTACAAGTGGTGTGCGGATTTATCACAGGAAATGGTTAGTTTATTGACACAAGCTACTCCGTAAACATCGAGATGGCGTCAATCTTCTAAATACCTCGAGTTTGTAAGTAAAATGTTGAACGCGTTTTGGTGAGATTTGCACTACGTTTGAGACCGTTTTCAGTACCCTCTGTTTAAATCTTAAAATTTGGCCTTAATTTCTAACTTTGGAGAAAATACTTACTTCGAAAGGAGAGTAGAGGTCTTTAGCTCCGTTTCTCACCAACAACAAGTCGCGACTGATGCCCATCTCGGGTGTCAGGACGCGTTATAATGTACTTTTTCGGAGGGTGGCTTGCATTGATGGTAGGTGGCCTGCTTGGCCTGCTGTGATGATCTACCCTACAACTAAAAATGTTTCGAAGATTGACGCCATCTTGATGTTTACGGAGTCGCTTGTGTCAACAAACTTCCCATTTCCTGTGCTAAATCTGCACACCACTTGTACCCATAGACGCTGGGGCACTTTCATCACAACAATCGTAAACCAACCTCTTACCAGCACTTATTCAAGGGGACTACGGCATTCTTTGCGGCGTTTTGCGCTCTTCAATTGTTTATCAGTGTTGTCAATTGGTATGTGTTTACCCTCCAAACTATAGTCGATTCATTTAAGGTAGATTCTTGCGCCTACGAGACGTTTGTTTGGCAGCCTCTGATTGGCTGGTACCAGGAGGTAGGCCGCTCGCTCATTGTGTCTATTTTCGTCTGTGACTTAGAAAACATGCAGTATGTTTATATTCCTTCATTTATCTCACGTTTTCCAAAAGATAACTAAAGTTTTGGTCATACCAAAGGATTCGGTATTATTGTATAACTAAATAATCTTTTTCCTGAAACAATTAGATAAAACACAAAGGAATTACAACGAGTAAAAAGTGAAGAGAAAAAGTTTCAATCTTTACACCTGTTTTTATTTATCATCGGATTTTTAATAAGTCATACGATCAAGATGAATTAAAACTTGTATTTTCATACAATAAAATCACCCTGAATACGCTGGTGCTTTCAGATTTTGGATGCGTGGTTAATATGTGAAGAGAAAATGAAGAATGTCTTATCATGTTGCAGCCGTACTTGACTCAGCCTAATAGGAAGGTTCAATCTTTCTTAATTATTTGTTGTTTATTACTTCACTGAGTTATTATTGATTCATAATCACTCAAATAGTCTCTGGTGTCTCTTTCATTTGAAAATATATTCAATAAAATAAAATTAGAAACAATATCTTGAAACCAAAAACCTGATTAAAGTTTAGGCTGAGTTGAAGAGTGTGAAGTCGTCTTTCCACAGAGTTCAACTTCTTTGCTGGATTGAATTGTCCCCGATGGCCCGCATGGGTCTGAGCTAACGATACCAGATGCATCCATCTGATTATTATTTTTTTTTTTCCTTATCAGATATGCCCAGACATACTACATGATATTGGATTTAAAATGCTCGACAGATATTTGAAATTCGGTGTATTTATTTTCAGAAAATGTGATAATATAACATGGTAAATATTGTGGAAACTGCAACCTTTTATATCGCTAATTGGCAACTCAAATCTCTCGCTGAGGCGACAAACGCAACGAAGAGCCTTGCAGATCTCATTCTCTCAGCAATACCGTCAAACTTGAATCATTTACTGATGCAACATAATAAGACATATTCTTCATTTTCTCCTCACATTTTACACGCATCCAAAATCTGAAAGCAACAGCGTATTCAGGGTGAATTTGTTATATGAAAACACAAGTTTTATTTTATCTTAATCGCGTTAATGATGCAAAATCCGATAATAAATAAAACAGGTATAAAGAATTAAATCTTTCTCTTTTTACTATTACTCATTGTAATTCCTTTGTGTTTTATCTTATTGATTTCAGGAAAAAAGATAACTTGGTTGTACAATTATACGAATCCTATGGTATGACAAAATTTTCCTATCTTGAGCAAAGCGTGAGTTGATTGAAGAAATATAAACATAACATTGCTAGTTTTCTAAGCCACAGTAGAAAATAATGAGTCTGAGCGAGCGGCCTACCTCTCGGTACCAGCCCAATCAGAGGCCGCCAAACAAAACTTCTTGTAGGCGCAAGAATCTACCTTAAATGAATCGACTATAGGTATAAGACTTACACAAAACCGGGAAATAAGTTAAATTAGCGTATCTATTTGTATTATATATACGTACATACTACAGCAATTTTATCATTACTGCATTACTATGACAACCAGAATTCATCAAAACAGTTTGTAAATGCATCGGCGTATGTATGACGCTCCACTAGATTGGCAACGATGAGTCATTTTTCCTCACGTCGTCTGCTCGTAAGTATACATCCGAAACATTTGTAATTTTGGGGGGTTAATTTGGTTGCAAAAAAGGGATAATAGACATGAATTAAATAAGATTTTGAAGTAAAGTTAAACTAAATATTAAGTAAAGTAAACAATAAGGGAATAAAGCTTTGCATCTCATAATCATATTGTCGTCTGCTGCTCGTAACTGTGTTTGCGGAGTGAGTGCTTTAGGAACCAGGAACCACGCGTGGTTCAAGTGCACTGTGGAGTGAATTGAGACCAAAATGTGTATAATTACAATCAAATAAGCACTGTGGAGTTTCAGTTGTGATGGCAGTAAGGATAAAAACCACCGATTGCAAGGTAAGAATGAATTCAGTTCCAACCATAACCCCGGGAATAACAAGTTTCATACTTTCACTAATATAGGCAACAAAATGTTGTTTTATTGTGACTGATTACAACTGCAATCTTGAGTAAGATCAATAAACGTTACATATATACGCTAACATTGTTCAAATGAGTGCTGGGAAGGCTGGGGAAAGATGGTGGCCGTCACTGATGAGAACCGTCCATGCAAAACGTAGCCGCCATATTTGGATTTCTTTTCAAAACTGCCTTGAAAACATATTTTACGAAGAGCTCACATGCTTATTTTAGTTCGTATGGGGCTTTCATATATCACATTATGTTTGAACGAAACTTCAGTCTTTTTAAATGGTATGCTTAGAGTTGCAATTGTATCTTGTTTCTTTCATCATTAATATCGAGTGAAAAAGACCCTCCACCGTATGAGGGGTTGTTTGCCTGCCGTGGTGTTCTACCCTATGTATTGATGATTAATTTGAAAATATTCGTTATTGAAAAAGTAACTCGATTCTGACTCAAATTTAAGTAATTATTTTTTGGAATTACAACGTTCTTTTAAGTCCTGTATTATGATGTCACGACATCTTGGCTTTCGTACCTATTGTAAATAATTGCTTTACTCAACTTTCTTGCAGAACAGTTTACCAGTTATTCATGCAGATTATCAGCTCCTCATGTAATTGTTATAATCGTAATGTGCATGTATATCTTTATTTTTTACTTTTTGGATGTATGAAGATGTTTTACTGCCGGATTATTGCCGTAGTGTGACGCAATCGTTTTCGGCCCCTGGCCTCTGTTTTCGCACATAATAAGCAAATTATGGAGCCGAATTTGCAATGACCAGAAAGTCGTTAAAAGAGGAAAGTTAGCATTGAGGGGCATAGTTTTTGGATTGTTAGAAAAATACAAATTTATTCAATATCTAGCTTGTAAAAAATACTTTACTATTACAAAAAACTTGTGACAACTAAGCAGCATACCTACTATGTGTTTTCATCGACAGTGCAAGACACGTTTTTGGGCAATACCTATTTCTGTATGAACACTCGTATCAGAACGAGATTTTGCTATAGCGCATTACACCCAGGGCCGTAATTTATAAGGTTATCGTGAATCACTAATCGTAAAGAATAATGACACTTGTCCCTGTACCAAGAGACAAAAACTCCATTATGCAGAAATGGTTACGAACACGCATAAAAAGCTCCACCTACCCTCTCCCCCCCCCTCCACCACCCCTTTCCTTCTTCATTCCTTCGCCTTCCTCTCTCTCTCTCTCTCTCTCTCTCTCTCATCTCTCTCTCCCCATCTCTCTCTCTCTCTCTCTCTCTCGCCATTCAGTATGTGTTGACCCCTCCAAACTGGGTATAAGACTACACACAAAAACGTTGAAATTGGTGAAATTAGGCTATGTATTGGAAGTATATATACATAAATATTAAAGCAATTTTATTATTATTGCATTACTATGACAACTGGAATTCATGGAAACAGTTTATAACAATGAATCTGCGTATGTGTGAAGCCTCCACTAATGTGGCAACGATGATTTTGCCATTCTTAGCATGCACAAACATTAAAGGTTACATTTATTTCTGCATACGGTAATTAAAGAAATTCAAAATACTAATATAGACTGAAATCAATGAAAAGTGCTAGCAAAAACAAAAAAAAAGCAAAAAAAAATATATATATATAAACCACTATCCGTAGTCGTTCCTCTATGGTTTTCGGGAGCCAGATGTACGAAAACACCTTAGAAATCATTGGATTGTATCTATTTTAGAAATATCTGTAATTTTTCGGGGTAATTTGGTTGCAAAAAAGGGATAATATACATGAATTAAATTAAATTTTTTTAATAAAGTAAAGTTGAACTAAAAAACGAGTAAAAGTAAACAGTTTTTTAGGGAATAAAACTTTGCAGTTTCGTCGTTTGCTGCTCGTAACTGTGTTTGTGGCGCGCTTAAGAACCAGGAACAGCAACTTGTTTAAAGTGCAATGTGAAGTGAATTGAGACCAAAATGTGTATAATAACAATCAAATAAGCACTGTGGAGTTTCAGTTGTGATGGCAGTAAGGATAAAAACCACCTATTACAAGGTAAAAATTAATTTAGTTCAAACCATGACCCCGGGAATAAAAAGTTTCATAATTTCAGTAATATAGGCAACAAAATGTTGTTTTATTGTGCTGATTACAACTGCAATCTTGAGTAAGATCAATAAATGTTACATATATACGCTAACATTGTTCAAATGAGTACTGGGAAGGATGGGAAAGATGGTTGTCGTCACTGATCAGAACCTGTACATCACGGTAGCCGCCATATTGGATTTCAAAACTGCCTTGAAAAACATATTTTTACGAAGAGCGTCACATGCTTATTTTAGTTCGTATGGGGCTTTCGTATATCACATTATGTTGACGAAACTTCAATCTTTGGAATGGTATGCTTGGAGTTGTAATTGTATTCTTGTTTCACCATTTAAATATCGAGTGAATAAGACCTGTCCACCGTGATAAGGGTTGGTAGTCGCTGGTGTTTCCCCCCTAGTAAACAACTGTTTTGGTAGAAGACGACAACGAATCGTGCACTTCAATTTTTTAATTTTTTATAAAATAGTAAAACATCAATATTTTACATTTTGTTTCATGAAAACTTACCTGTCAGATATATATATATATATATATATATATATATATATATATATATATATATATATATATATATATATATATAGCTATTCTCCGAAGTTCCGACAGAATTCAAAAACTCCCGGCACACGCAGTGGTTGGCCAGGTGGTTAGTACCCATTCCCGCCGATGGGAAGCGGGTATCAGGAACCATTCCTGTTTTCTATTCAGATTTTCTCTGTCACCGGTACTGTAAACACCTGTTTTCAGTACCTCCGTCTTAGGATTTTGAAACTTCATTGCCGCTAAGTATCCTAATTGTCTTTCGATTTATTGACTTGGATTTGTGGCTAGGCATACGCTATCATAGATTGATTTGAATTTGATTGTTCTTTGCATAAGATGTCTGAATCTAGTTCGACTAGTTTCAGAGTTTGTCTGCAAGGGGTAAGGTGAGTCTACCGAAACCTTCGGTAGATCCTCACTTGGTATGCATGACGTGTACATGTTTCTTTGCTGAAAGATCAATGTAATTAGTGTGGTGTTAGACTGGTTCCGAAGGAAGACGTATGATTCATATGTATGCAAATTAGAGCCTGATAGAATCAGGAGGTCTTCCTCCAAGCTGCATCAGTAAACAGAAGTCAGGGTAATGAACCTACTAACCTCCTGTAGAATTTATTTTGCCTAACCCTGTGGTATGCCCTACGGGCCTTGAGGAAGTGTCCGCGAGAAGTAATGCCCTTTCTGTTAATGTGGATTCCATCCGTTAATCTTGGAATCTAAAGTGCTCACTCTCCAATCAGTGTTGTGAGTGTAGTGATGTTGAATTAGTGCCCCTGGTGTTGTGGAGGGGGCATCAGATCGGCCCTATAACGCTTCTAGGTCTAGACCTCTGTCGGACTCCCAGGACAAGGGAGTGGGCAAGTCGAAAACAGGAGGAGGGTTACGGGGACTCCCCACCGATCTGGCGTCCCTTCGGCAGGACATGTTAACGCTTCCCAGGCTGCCAAGGATCGTGCTCGTGCGCGAATCCTTAAGGATTGCTTCTCGTCCTCCGAAGCATCCCCCCCGCGCAAGGGTTGGAGCTTTCGGAAGGACTCTCGCCTTTGAAGAGAAGCTTCAGAGAGGAGGACGCTTCACGTCCTTTTTCTCCAGATGTTTTGCGGTCTTCTCCGTAGAGTTTTGACACTTTTCCACCGCAGAAGAGGACCAGGACGTCATCGGAGGATGACGCTGTTGAGCGCCCCAGTCGCTCTAGGGAGAGAGCTGTAGCTTTTCCTGTAAGAAGGAAGAAGGCGTCCCCTCGCCCCTCGTCTTCTCACAGGATCAGCCCTTCCCCTGAGAAGGAGTCTTCTCCTACCAATGGGAAGGAGTCTTCCCCTGCCAAGAAGATGCTCCTTGTGATGCAGCAACAGTTAGCTTCGTTGATTGCTGAGAAAGAGGCAGAGCCGCGTCGACGTAGGAAGGACTCGAGGCTGCCTATCAAGAGGTCCAAGCAGTCCCCCTCTCCTTTTCCTCGTTCGTCTCTTTCGCCTGCTTCGTCGCCCTCTAGATTTCATTCGGCACCCCAGCGCTTGTCTAGAGGGTGCGATGAGCGTCTCCCCAGACTCTTCTGTCGAGAGAGAGGAAGACTGTAAGGGTCATCGCAGCAGGGATCGTCTAGCTTCTCGTCAAGACGCTCCTCTCGCGCCAATTCATGACGCTCTGCATGCTGCTAGGCACGACGCTCCTCTAGCTGCTCGACTTGACGCTTCTCAGGCTGCTGCTTTTCGTCAGGAAGCTCGTCGGGACGCACGTCGTTCTGCTCGTCTGGACGCCCAGCGGGACGCTCTTCGTACTGCTCGTCAGGACACTCGTAGCGACGCTTGTCAGGACGCTGCAAGACGCTCGTCAGGACGCTTCAGAGGCTGTTGTATTTAGAGGCTGTTGTAAAAGATGTCCAGCCTTGTGCGGAGAGTTCTTCTTCGCAGCGGAGGTCTGTTTTGAGAGTTGGGCCTAAAGGTCTTAGACCTCGCTCTTCCGTGGATTCGTCTGTTGCTCCCATGGAAGAGGGAGAGTTAGGCAGTTCGTCGGAGGCCGCAGATGAAGAGCAGCCTTCTACGTCATCTTCTTCCTCAGACTACCAGGTCTTGGCCCGCCTTCTTCGTGATCTGTTTGGAGACAAGTTCCAACCCTCTGCCCCTCGCTCTCCTCCTTCACAGTTAGCCTCTTCCAAAACCAGTAGAACTCTGGGTTTTGTGAAAATGAAGAATTCCCTTTCTACGAAGAGAGCCTTCAAAAAGGTCCATGACTGGATGGATTTGAGGAAGGCCCAAGGCAAGGACTTTTTGCCCTGCCCCCCGTTGAGACTCGTGGTTAAAGCAGGGATTTGGTATCACATTGAGTCCATCTTACTCACGAAGAAGACCCTTTTTCACTATGTATATTTAATTGGTGAAACAACAATACAATTAAATCTTTAAGCATACCATTCAAAAGACTGAAGTTTCGTCAACATAAAGTGATATATGAAAGTGCCATACGAACTAAAATAAGCATGTGAGGGCTTTGTAAAACATGTTTTGTTCATGAAACTTACCCGGCAGATATATATATATAGCTGTATTTCTCCGAAGTCCGACAGAAATTTCAAAACTCCCGGCACACGCAGTGGTCGGCCAGGTGGTTAGTACCCATTCCCGCCGCTGGGAGGCGGGAGTCAGGAACCATTCCCATTTTCTATCCAGATTTTTTCTGTCGCCGGTGCTGATAACAACTGTTTTCAGTACCCTCCGTCTAGGATTATCGAAACTTTGTTACTTAAGTATTCCGTTTGTCTTTTGGTTATTGAACGTGGATAGTGACTTTGGCATACGCTGATATGGGATTGAATTTTGAATTTGGTTGGTTTTTTCTTTAAAACTAAGATGGTCTGGGACTGTTCAACTAGTACCAGAGTGTGTTGTATGGAAGGTTGTAAGGTGAGGCTACCGAAAGGTTCGGTAGATCCACACACAGTATGCACGAATTGTAGAGACCATGTGTGTGTAATAGATGACCGTTGTAAGGAGTGTGAATGTCTGTCTGATTCAGGTTGGAAGGCTTATGAATCCTATGTGCGAAAATTGGAGCGCGATAGGATAAGGAGGTCTTCCTCCAGGAGTGCATCAGTCAGTAGAAGTAAGGGTAGTAAGGTTTCTCCTACTATTCCTTCAGTAGTTTGTGCAACACCTAAATCTGTTGTGCCTTCGGGCCCTGAAAAATCTGTGGAGGTCATGCCCTATCTGACGATTCTAGAGTCATTACGAAATCTAGAATCTAAAGTGCTCGCTTTGGAGGGTAAAAGCAGTGTTAATGAAGTGAAGTGCAGTGAAAGTGCCCCCAGTGTTGTGGATTGGGGGCGTCAGATCGGCCCTATAATGCCTCTAGGCCTGGACCTCTGTCGAACTCCCAGGACCAGGGAGACGACATTTCGAAAGCCGAAGGAGGGTTACGGGGAACTCCCACCGATCTGGCGTCCCTTCGGCAGATCTGTCGACGATCTCCAGGCTGCCATAAAGAGCGGCCGGCTCGTGCGCGTATCCTCCGCGAGTGCTTTTCGTCCTTCGAAGGCGTCCCTCCCCCGCAAAAGGGGTTGGAGCTTTGGGGGACACTTGCGTCCTCTGAAAAGAACTAAGACGGATGTCGCCACAAGGGACTGGCCCGTCGTCAGTAGTTTCTCTGAGGAGGACGCAGAACGTCCTTTCGCTCCTTCTGCTTTGCGGTCTGCGCCTTTTTATGTGGACTACTCTCCACCGGAAAAGAGAGCAAAGACGCAAGTTGCCGCACAGGCGGCCAGCGTTTCTGGTCTCAGGAGGAGGACCGCTTCACGTCCTTTCTCTTCTGCTGCTTTGCGGTCTTCGCCAGAGAGTTTTTTGCGGCATTGACGCCACAAAAGAGAACCAGGACGTCATCCGACGATGACGCCTTTGAGCGCCCCAGTCGCTCCAATAAGAGAACTGAGTCGGTCCTTGTGAGAAGGAATAGGGCTTCCCCCTTGCCTTCGCCTTCTCACAGGATCAGCTTTTCACCTGAAAAGGAATAGTCTCCAACTAAAAGAGTCATATCCGTTCGATGCAACAACAACTGGCTTTGTTGCTGGCCGAGAGAGAGGTAGAACCGCGTCGTAGAAGAAAAGATGATAGATTGCCGATCAAAAGATCTAAGCGGTCTCCCGCTTCTTCGTATCGCTTCTCTCTTTCACCAGTGGCTACGCCCTCTAGATTTCGTGCATCCCACTTGCAGCTGGGTAAAGAGCGCGAGCAACTTCCTTAGAAAGATTCGTATATCGAGAGGAAGGAAACTCGCCCTACTTTTCGAAGCGTTCCCCTCTCTACTCATAGGGGTTCGCTTTATTCGAAGATTGACGTTCTCTCTGCTGTGAAGCAAGGCGGTTTGCAAGCTGAGAATCAGGACATGGACGCTTATATGGACGCTAAGCGTGGCGCTCAGCGGAGTGCTAAGCGTGACGCTCGGCTGGACGCCAGGTGTGGCTCTCGCATGGACGCCGAGTGTGACAAGTTTACGAACACCTGTACAGAGGTTTTGTTGAGACACTCATCAGGCCTCACAACGTGATATCTGTCCCGGACGCTCGCCTACACTCTAACATTTGTAGACACTCCCATCGAGAGATTGTTCAGGAAACTAACACTTCTATTCCTGAACCTATAGATATACAGAACGCACCTAGTACGTCACAGCAGTGCTCTTCATCAAAGATTGGACCGAAAGGGCTTCTACCACCTTCGTCGGGAGACCCCTCTGCCGCTCCTACAAAAGGAGGAGGATTGAGTAATATTTCAGAAGAAACAGACGAGGATCAACCTTCTACGTCAGTTTCTTCTGACTATCAAGTATTAGTTCGCTTGCTTCGGGCTTCTTTTGGAGATGAATTTCAACCCGCAGCTCCTCGCTCTCCGGGTTTTGTTAAGATGACGAAGTCTCTTTCAACTATAAGAGCTTTCAAAAAGGTTTCAAGATTGGATGGAGTCAAGGAAAGCACAGGGAAAGTCTTCTTTTTGCCCAGCCTCCTTCAAGACTATGCGGTAAGGCAGGCATTGGTACGCAGACAGGTGAAGATGTCGGTTTAAGAGCTCCTGCATCTGCGCAAGGTGATTTTTGCCAGTCTAGTCGACGCACCAAGGAGTCTCTCCTTTCGTCAGCGAAAGTACGTGGACTCCTGCGGAAATGGACCACCATCTTAAAGGCCTTTTTCGGACAATAGAAGTGTTTCAATTTCTTGGACTGGTGCTTGGGACTGCTGGACACAAAGGCTCGTAGTCAAGATTCTATTAGCCTGGGGAGCTATCCAGCGTTCTTGCGTGTATGGATAAGGCCGTCAGGGATGGTTCAGAGGAATTAGCTTCGCATTTTTGTGCAGGGCTCTTAAAAAGGGAGCTCTCTACTGCAAATTCACTGCGAAGTCAGTATCTCCAGCACAGAGGCAGATTTGCTTTTTCGCCCCTCTCTCGAACCATCTCTTTCCCCAGGCTATGATTAAAGATGTACTGGCAGTCTTCAAGAAAAAGCTACTCAGGACCTCTTAGAGCAATCTTCTAGACGTCCTGTAGTTCCTTCAACTTCTGCAAGAACACAGTTTTCCAAGAAAATAAAGCCCTTTCGAGGTGGGGCTTCCTCGAGACGACCTCCTCGAGGAAGAGGCCTTGCCAGAGGTAGAGCCCCGTCTAAACCCCAAAGGGAAGAAATGAGAATGTAGTCCTCAAGCACCAGTAGGAGCCAGGCTTCAGTTATTTGCAAAAGCCTGGAGAAAGATAGAGGCGGACACCTGGTCGCTCAATGTCATCAAGCGAGGATACAAAATACCATTCCTGAAGTCGCCTCCGCTGTGCACGACGCCCATGGATCTATCACCTTCGTACCAGCTGGAAAAACAACAGATCTTGTTCGATCTTCTCGAACAAATGCTCGAGAAGAATGCAATAGAACAGGTAGACGACCTTCAATCCCCGGGTTTCTACAACAGGTTATTCCTGGTACCGAAACAGTCGGGAGGTTGGAGGCCAGTTTTAGATGTGAGCAGTCTAAATCTTTTTATAGAGAGACAGAGGTTCAAGATGGAGACACCTCAGTCAGTGCTTGGGGCCTTGAGACAAGGCGATTGGATGGCGTCATTAGACCTGCAAGACGCATATTTCCACGTCCCGATTCATCACCAATCGAGGAAGTATCTGCGTTTTGTCATGAAGGGAAGAGTTTTCCAATTCAGAGCTCTTTGCTTCGGATTGAGTACGGCACCAATGATCTTCACAGTCTTAATGAAGAATGTGGCGAGGTGGCTTCATCTTGCAAACGTCAGGATCTCTCTATATCTAGATGACTGGTCTCATTCGAGCATCATCGAAAGAGTGTCTGAAGGACCTTCAATCAACCTTATCTCTAGCGAAGTCCCTGGGACTTCTGGTGAGTTTCGAAAAGTCACAACTGATCCCCACACAGTCCATCGTGTATCTGGGGATTCAGATGGATTCAGTGGCTTTTCGAGCTTTTCCGTCCCAGGGACGTCAACAACAAGGATTAGACAAAATAGCAGTCTTCTTAAGGAAAGAATCATTTTGTTCATGAAACTTACCTGTCAGATATATATATAGCTGTATTCTCTGAAGTCCGACAGAATTTCTAAAACTTACGACACACGTAGTGGGAGTTGGGTGGTTAGTACCCATTCCCGCTGCTGGAGGCGGGGGTATCAGGAACCATTCCATTTTCTTTCAGATTTCTTCTGTCGCCAGTGTCGTAAACAAACTTTTTACACACCTCTTCAGGATTTGGAAAAACTTTTCATTGCTTGAGTATCCTCTTGACTTTTTGGTTTTTTGGTTTGGTTGGATCGATAGCTTGGCATACGTGACTTTGGACTGTTTTGAATTTGGCTTGGTTTTTTTCCTTAAATATGTCTGGATCTAGTTCGGGTAGCGCCAGGGTGTGTTCGAAAGTGGAATGCAAGGTTAGGCTACCAAAAGCCTTGGTTGATCCTCACACATTGTGTAAAGGGTGTAGGGGTCAAGAGTGTAAATATGATTTGCGCTGTAATGAGTGTGAAAGCTTGGATGCATTTACCAATTGGAAGACGTATGAATCCTACCGTAAATAAAAATTAGAGCGTGATAGGATCAGGAGGTCTTCCTCCAGGAGTAAGTCAGTAGCAGACAGGGTCTTAATGTATCCCCTTCTAACCCTCCTTTAGATTTTGTCTCCTAACCCCGTAGTGTTGCCTTTGGGCCCTCAAGTGGTGTCTGCGGAGGGGGTAATGCCCTTTCGCTTATCTGGATTCTATGATTGAAGACGCTTGAATCTAAAGTGCTTGCCCTTGAAAACAGGCAAACTAAGTGGCAGTGATAGTGCCTCTAGGCTGGGACCTCTGCCGGACTCCCAGGACTCAGGGAGAGGGCATGCCGAAGGCCGAAGGAGGGTTACGGGGATCCCCCACCGATCGACGTCCCTTCAGCAGTTCATGTGGACGCTTCCCAGGCTGCTAAGGAGCGTGCTCGAGCACTTATCCCGAGAGATTGTTTCTCGTCTTCCGACGCGTCCTCCCCGCGCAATGGGGTGGGAATCTCGTCCGGATTCGCGACCTTTGAAGAGGACTCTTCAAGATCGTGACGCTTCACGTCTTGCGATGTCTGAGTGGCATTCTTCTCCGGAAAGCGTAGGCATTTCCGCCCCAGAAGAAGTCTAGGAGTCATCAATGATGACGCCCTCGAGCCCCCAGTCGCTCTAGAGCCAAGGCTGTTCCTGGGAGAAGAAGAAGGCGTCCCCTCGCCCCTCACCTTCTCACAAAGAGCAGCTCGTCTCCGCGTAAGGAGACTTCTCAGACGGAGATCATCATTGCTATGCAACGGCAACTAGACGCTTTACTTAAGCAGAAGGAGACGGTTCCTCGTCGCAAGAAGGACGATAGACTTCTGATCAAGAGAACAAGACAGTCTTCTCCACCTGCGCCCTCTTTCGTCCCCGTCTCCTGATATTTCGCGCCTTCTAGGCTTCGTTTCTTCACGCCCCATGGGTTCGTCTAGAGGTGACGGTAGACGTCAGGTTAGAGAGAGATCCCATCATGCTCCTCTCTCTTCTCGCTGAGGAAGACGCTCGGGCATTCCGACTTCGACGTTTCTGCTGGCAACGAGTTTGTTGCTGTCGGACGGACTTCAATGCGTTCTGCCCCTCTTTCGACATGTAGCGTGTCGACGCTCAACTGGGACGCTCGTCGGGTAGCTGACCAGGTTTCTTCGCGGGAACGTTCGTAAGGATGCTTTGCTGGACGTTAGAAGTCGCTACGTTGGATGCTCCTTTGGACGCTTCGCTGGACGCTAGGTTGGACGCTAGTAGACGTTGTCGTAAGAGCTCTGTGGACGCGAATGTGGAAGTTCGCTATCACTTGGATGATTTTCCCGAGGCTTTGGCTGACGTCTGCCTACTTCTTCACGTTCTCCTCAAAGGGTGGGTGATTCCTGATCCTGTGACTGTTAAGGATCCGTTACCCTCTTCTTCTCGTCATCGTTCGGACAGGAGACTTGGAGCGAAAGGACTTTTGCCTCTTCCGTCGGATTTTCACTCGGGTAAGGAAGAAGGAGAACTTAGCGGTTCTTCTTTGAGGATGTTGACGAAGAACAACCTTCGACGTCGGCTTCGTCAGATTACCAAGTATTGGCACGGCTACTTCATGATTCGTTTGGTGATACGCTTTCGCCAGCCTTCTGCCCCTTCCTTCTCCTCCTTCACAGTTTTTCGTCGTCCGAAAGCAAGCAAGACTCCAGGTTTCGTGAAAATCAAGAAACGTCTTTGGTCTACTAAGAGAGCTTTTCCGGAAGGTTAACCGCCTGGATGGAGTCTAGAAAAGCAAAGGGAAGGACTACTTTCGCCCTGCCTCCGTCTAGAACTTAGCGGTAAGGCAGGGATGTGGTATGAAACAGGCGAAGATTTAGGATTGAAGGTTCCTACGTCTGCTCAAGGAGATTTCGCCAGCGTGATTGATGCCTCAAGGAGGTCCCTTTTAGCCTCAGCTAAAGTGTCATGGACGACTTCCGAACTGGACCATCTTTTGAAGGGACTGTTTAGGTCCTTGGAAGTCTTTAACTTCTTAGACTGGTGTCTCGGAGCTTTAGACAACCAATCCATCGTAAGCCAGGACTCGATCAGCTTGGGGGAGCTGTCCAGTGTAATGTCATGCAATGGACAAAGGCCGTCAGGGATGGCTCAGAGGAGTTTAGCCTCTCATTTTTCAGCAGGTTGTGCTGAGAAAAGGTCGCTCTATTGCAACTTTGCGGCTAAGTCGTCTCTCCTCACAGAGGACAGAAACTTTTGTATGCGCCCTTCTCGAGTCATCTCTTCCCCCAGGCTATGGTGAAGGATCTGGCAGTTAGTCTTCAAGAAAAAGCCACTCAAGACCTGTTGGCTCAGTCTTCGAGACGTCCGGCTGGCCCTTCCACGTCTTCAGGAGCCCAACCGTTTAGAAAGCAGAAGCCCTTTCGTGGAGGGACTTCCGCTAGATCGTCACCCCGAGGAAGAAGCCTTCCTAGAGGTAGAGCCCCGTCTAAGTCTAGGGGCAAGAAGTGAGAGATCGTTCCTTCAGCCACCGGTAGGAGCCAGGCTGCAGTTGTTTGCAGAAGCCTGGAGAGAAAAGAGAGGCGGACACCTGGCTCTCGGCGTCATAGAGAAGGGTTACAAGATCCCTTTCATAAAGCCCCGCCCCGCTGACTTCCACTCCCAGGGACTTGTCCCCCGTCGTATTCTCAAACAAAACGGAGGATACTTTTCGGCCTGCTCGAGCAGATGCTCGAGAAACGAGCAGTGGAACAGGTTTTAGACCTGGCAATGCCAGGATTATACAAACAGATTGTTTCTTGTACCGAAACAATCGGGATGGTGGCGGCCGGTCCTTGGACGTAAGTCGTCTAAACCTCTTTATAGAAAAGCAGAGGTTCAAGATGGAGACTCCTCAGTCAGTTCTGGGGGCCTTAAGACCTGGAGATTGGATGGTATCACTCGACCTACAGGACGCCTACTTTCACCGTCCCGATACATCTCCAATCGATGAAGTACTTTCGGTTCGTCCTGAAAGGAAGGTCTTTCAATTCAGGGCTCTTTGTTTCGGGACTGAGTACGGCCCCTTTTATCTTCACCATCTTAATGAAGAACGTGGCGAGGTGGGGCTCTTCTTTCCAACATCAGAATTCTCGCTCTATCTGGACGACTGGCTCATACGAGCCTCCTCGCAGACCCGGTGCCTGAAGGACATGCAAAGACTCTGTCTTTAGCTGCGTCCCTGGGACTTCTGGTGAACTTCGAAAAGTCACATCTGACCCTAACACAGTCCATCGTGTATCTGGGATTCAGATGGATTCAGTGGCTTTTCGGGCTTTTCCGTCCAGGAACGTCAGCAACAAGGCATAGAAAGTGTCAGCATTTCTAGGGAAAGATTCATGCTCGGTGAGGGAATGGATGAGTCTGCTGGGGACCATTTCCTCGCTGGAGAAGTTTGTTTCCCTGGGAGGCTGCACCTCCGACCTCTTCAGTTCTTTCTGTCGGACAACTGGACAGACAAGGACAACTTCGACATGAAGTTAAGCATCTCGGAAGAGGTGAAGAACCATCTTAAGATGGTGGCTCGATCCGTGGAAGCTGTCAGAGGGCATATCCCTCAAGCTTCAGAACCCCGACCTAGTGTTGCTCTCCGACGCGTCATCCACGGGGTGGGGAGCAACTCTAGGGGGGGGAGGAAGTGTCAGGTACCATGGAGAGGGGGAACAGGTAGCCTGGCATATCAACTTCAAAGAGCTGGCAGCGGTTCAATTAGCGCTCCAGTTCTTTCAGAACAAAGTCTCCCGTCGTGTAGTTCAAGTCAACTTGGACAACACCACAGCCCTGGCATACTTGAAGAAACAAGGAGGAACACACTCTCGCTCCCTGTTCGCTCTAGCGAAAGAGATTCTACTTTGGGCAAAGGAGAGAGAAGTCACGATATTGACAAGGTTCATTGCCGGAGTCGAGAACGTCGGGGGCAGATCTCCTCAGTCGACAAGGACAGTTATTGCCGACAGAGTGGACCCTCAATTCAGGACGTATGCCAGGAGCTGTGGGGTCTTTGGGGATGTCCCTTAGTGGACATTTTTGCAACATCAAGGACGGCGAGAGACCCCCTTTATTGCTCCCCGGTTCTCGATCCTGGGCAGTAGCAGTAGACGCCCTCTATGGGGATTGGACGGGCCTAGATCTCTACGCTTTTCCCCCCTTCAAAGATCCTGGGGGAAGTGATGAGAAAATTCGCAGCATCGGAGGGACGAGGTTGACGTTAATCGCCCCCATTTGGCCCGCAGCGATCTGGTTCACAGAGGTGATGTTCTACCTGGTGGATTTTCCCGAGATCTCTTCCGTAAGGAGAGATCTACTCAAACAGCCCCACTTCGAGAGGTACCACAAAAACCTCTCCGCTCTGAGTCTGACTGCGTTCAGACTATCCAGAAGTTGGCCATGAGCGAGAGGTTTTTCGAAACCAGTGGCTAAAGCTATCGCCACCGCGAGGAGACCTTCATCAATCGCGGTTTATCAATCGAAAGTGGGCAGCCTTTAGAAGTTGGTGTAAGAGAAAAGGAGTTTCCTCTACCACTACCTCTGTGAGCCAGATCGCCGACTTCTTGCTTTATCTTAACAAGATCTGAAGCTTGCAGTGTCAACCATTAAAGGCTACAGAAGCGTCTTATCTGTAGTTTTTTTGCCATAGAGGTCTTGACCTCGCTAATAACAAGGATCTCCCATGATCTATTGAGATCTTTCGAGACTACCAAGGTGCCGCTACCAAAGTTACCTTCGTGGAACCTGGATGTGGGTCCTCAAAATATTTAATGTCAAATCGCTTTGAACCTCTTTACTCTATTTCTCTATGAGATTTGATGAAGAAAACTGTATTCCTAACTACTCTGGCGACGGCGAAGAGAGTTAGCGAAATACAGGCTATTAGTAAACACGTCGGCTTCAAAGGGCATAATGCGGTCTGCTCTTTGGGTATGTCTTTTCTGGCTAAAACGAAAACCCTTCCAATCCTTGGCCTAAAACGTTCGAGATCAAGGGTATGGCAGAGATCATTGGTCAAGAGCCAGAAAGAGTCCTGTGTCCTGTTAGGGCTCTTAGAGAGTATCTTCGTAGAACGAAGGATTGTAGAGGTTCTGCGGAGAACTTATGGTGTTCGGTCAAGAGACCAAATATGCCCATGTCCAAGAATGCACCGGCATTCTTTTTAAGAAACACCATTAAGGAGCGCACTCTTCTTGCAAAGACAGTGACTTTTAAGCTGTTAAAAGTTTAATGCACACGAAGTGAGGGCTATTTCGTCCTCAATAGCCTTTCAGAAAAACATGGCTCTTAAAGACATTTTAAGCGCTACTTTTTGGAGGAGTAACTCAGTGTTCGCCTCGCACTACTCGGGAGGTGAGAACGACTATGAAAACTGTTACTCTCTTGGACCATACGTCGACGCAGACACTATTTTGGGGGGTAGGAGGTAGCACTCATCCTTTCCCATAGAAAAGGGTAGGTGAGTTTTTAATATTTGCAATGTTTATGGTTGTAGGGTCGGCCGCCGAGTACGGTCGTCCCTTCCTTTAGCCTTTGGTATATGGGAGTTTTTTGTTAGGCTAACTTAGGTGGTGGTTTTTGCCTCGTTGCCCTCAGAAGTATGGTCATGGTCTAGTCACATTGTCCCCCCCTGGTCCCGACCCCGTTGACAGATCATCTAGAGCGCACCAACTACACAGGTCACTACCTTGTTGGTAACTCTAGTGAAGCAGAAGCAGGCTTGGGTGACAGTAATCACGAAGTCAGCTATGCTAAACAGGTAAGGAACCAAGATGTCAATCATCTTACATTTATATGTTTCCTAAAATCCTTTTTTGTCTCTCCACCGCCAAAGGTGGGATTTTCAGCTATATATATCTGACAGGTAAGTTTCATGAACAAAATGATATTGTTAAGATACAATAAAGTTTGTTCATACTTACCGGCAGATATATATTTTTTTTTAGTACCCACCTACCTCCCCTCAGGAGACAGTGGAAATAGAAATCTGATAGAAAATGGGAATGGTTCCTGATACCCGCCTCCCAGTGGCGGGAATGGGTACTAACCACCCAACTCCCACTACGTGGTGTCGTAAGTTTGAGAAATTCTGTCGGACTTCAGAATACAGCTATATATATATCTGCCAGGTAAGTATTGGAACAAACTTTATTGTATCTTAACAATATCATGTTCGGTGAGGGAATGGATATGAGTGCTGGGGACCATTTCCTCGCTGGAGAAGTTTGTTTCCTTGGGAAGAACTACATCTCAGACCTCTCCAGTTTTTTCCTGAAAGAGAATTGGAAGGACAAAGAAAAGTTTAGAAGCAATTTTAAGAATTCCGAGAGAAGTAAAGGATCACCTAAAGTGTGGCTCGACCTTTAAAAAACTACTCGGAAGGAGTATCCCTCAAACTTCAGAGCCCCGACCTAATGTTGTTCTCCAACGCATCCAACACGGGGTGGGGAGCTACACTGGGGGGGAAGAAGTGTCAGGCACCTGGAGAGGGGAACAAGTGTACTGGCACATAAATCTCAAAGAACTAGCGGCCATATACTTAGCTCTGCAATTGTTCGAAGACAAAAGTCTCACACAAGATAGTTCATATAAATTTCGGACAACACCACAGCTCTGGCGTACTAAAAAAACAAGGAGGGACTCACTCTCGATCATTGTTCAACCTAGCGAGAGAGATCTTGTTGTGGGCGAAAACACAAAACTTAACGATTCTGACGAGATTCGTTGCAGGCGTGGAGAACGTCCATGCGGATCTCCTTAGTCGGCAAGGTCAACTGTGCCGACCGAGTGGATTCTACATCAGGAGGTGTGCCAAGAGCTGTGGAAGTTGTGGGGACGTCCTCTAGTAGACGTGGGACTGGAGAGGGATGGATCTGTACGCCTTTCCCCCCCCGTTCAAGATCCTGGGAGAAGTGATGAGAAAATTTGCGACTTCAGAAAAGGACGAGAATGACGTTAATCGCCCCTTACTGGCCGACAAAAGAATGTTCACAGAGGTCATGTCCTTCGTAGTAGACTTCCCGAGGACACTGCCTTCGAGGACAGATCTACTCAAACAGCCCCACTTCGAGAGGTACCACAAAAACCTCCCCGCTCTGAGTCTGACTGCTTTCAGACTATCAAAAAGTTGGCCAGAGCGAGAGGTTTTTCAAGACCTGTGGCAAGAGCTATTGCCAATGCAAGAAGGGCTTCCACTCTTGCAGTGTACCAGTCAAAGTGGGCTACATTTAGGAGTTGGTGCAGAACGGAAGAGGGCATTTCCTCTACCACGACCTCTGTGAGCCAAATAGCGGACTTTTTATTTTACCTAAAGAACCGACTTGAAGCTTGCGGTCTCGACAATCAAAGGCTACGAGAAGTGTGCTATCTGTAGTCCTTTAGACATAGAGGAATTGATTTGGCAAATGACAAAGACATTCACGATCTATTAAGGTCTTTCAAAACTACAAGATTCCTCAACCTAAATTACCGTCTTGGAATTTGGACGTAGTCCTTAAATTCCTAATGTCCAGGTCGGTTTGAACCGCTTCAAAATGCATCGTTAAGAGATCTTACTAAGAAAAACTGTTTTTCCTAACCGCTCTGGCCGACGGCGAAGAGGGTTAGCAAAATTCAAGCTTTTAGCAAGCATATTGGATTTAAGGGCCATAATGCAGTCTGCTCATTAAGCCCGACGTTTCTAGCTAAAAATGAGAATCCTTCCAACCCTTGGCCCAGAAGTTTTGAGATTAAGGGTATGGGGGAAATCATTGGACGAGAACCAGAGAGAGTCCTGTGTCCTGTCAGGGCTCTAAAGTTTATTTATTTGCGGAAAACGAAGGAATGTCGAGGTCCTTCTAACAACTTATGGTGTTCGTCAAGAGACCAGAGTTACCTATGTCGAAGAATGCTCTGGCATTCTTCTTGAGGGACACCATTAGACAGGCGCATTCATCTTGCGAAGACAGTGATATTAAGCTGTTGAAAGTGAATGCCCACGAAGTGAGGGCTATATCTACCTCGGTAGCCTTCCAAAAGAATATGGCACTCAATGACATTCTGAGTGCCACGTTTTGGCGCAGCAACTCTGTGTTCGCTTCACACTACCTGCGGGATGTGAAGACGACATACGAAAACTGTTATGCGCTTGGACCATACGTCGCCGCAGATACTTTGTTGGGGGCAGGAAGTAGTTCTCATCCTACTCTGTAGAAAATGGGTACCCCCCCAGAAAATGAATGTTCATAGGACATCAGACGAACGTACTTTACAAGCTTGCGAACTTTAAGCCCCAAACTTAAAAAGTGCTTGAGATACACCTAAAAAGTACCCGTTTTCGTGTACACTTTTAGGTTTGTGCAAGCCTTAAATATGCTTGAAATAAACCTCAATAAAAGCCTTGAAAGAGCTTCAAAAAATCATGGTATAAACCTTCAAAAAGCCCATACAGAACCTTAAATAGGCTTTATAAATGCCTCATAATTACCTATTAACTGCTTTTAATATACATTGTACAATCCTGTACAGAACCTAAATAGGCTTTTATAAATGCCTCATAATTACACCTTTTAACTGCTTTAAACAAACGTTGTAAGGATATTAAACAATCCTTATAGAGACCCTGAAACTATGTTTTACAAGGTTTACATGAACCATTGCAATAGCTTTGAATAATAATTTTCAAACCATAAAATGAAAGTTCATATACCTTACAATAAATAATAACTCAGGAGAATGAAAGTTTTAATCTTGCTTATCATTTATTTTGCACTGACATGTTCCAGCGAGGACTAACACTGTACAAGTAAATAGTCAAATACTGTGGCCTCTATTTTGTATATAAATAACCTACAAATGCACTCGATTCTTACCTCAGTAATAACCACCTCATTCCATAAAAAAAAAAATTACAGTATAAAAAGTATATATGTATATACATAAATACACACATGAGACTTGTGCTAATGGACAGCTATTTTTTATAAAACACACACACATAAAATAGTCTGTACCATACTGAAGACTGCAACCACTTTGAATGATACAAACAAAAGATGAAAGATTCAAATATATCACATCCCGCCAAGCGCATGAACCATTTGTTTTGGTTTTATTTCTATATTTCTTTTGGTAACAGATATATGCATGTACAAACACTGAAAATATACATGAAATAAACCTTATAAAATATGCTAATATGTAGATACATATATATATATACACACACACACACACACACACACTCATATATATATATATATATATATATATATATATATATATATATATATATATATATATATATATATATATATATATATATATATAGATATATAATATATATATATATATATATATATATATATATATATATATATATATATATAAAACATAATTTGGACGCGCACACTTCCATCTCCCTTCCTCTGTGGAGTCATTGATTTCTTCCTCATAATTTTCACTGAAGCGGTAATAGCTGCCAAAAACTGACTGTGGTAAAGTTCCACCTTTTCAACCAGATGCCATGACACAATTCAGCCATGCCTCAACCTCCACAAACAATTCAAGTCGCATCCTGAAAAAGGTTGATATATATGTAGTTTTCCCTCTCTCTCACATTAGGTATTTTAGTGTTACTGTAGCCTACAGTGTTTTTGAACTGATTTTGCAAATCTTTAATTCCATGTTAATAGCACCTTATTAGTAACAACTGATTAACAAAAAATAATATACATGAATATACCAGTACAATATAGGGTAGGGCTATGAAATTTCACAAGATATAATAAATTAACTGTTCTGGTAACTCACTACTCAGTCCATTATACTGTAATAAGATAATGAACTTGCAGACCCTGAGAAAAATATGAAGCTATACCTCATTCATTTTATCCTGAACTGTGCAAAAGGGAATAGCCCAGGTGAGTTTGTAAGCCAAACGCTGATTTGCTGCTACCGTCCAATTACAGGTCTGAATTATTTATTTATTTTTTGCATTTGTTTTACAAATAGAGTGCTTTATCATATTTCATAAACATGTAAAGGTAATATTATCACAGCATTGAAACCTACAATGAGTTTTTTAAAAAATTATTTGGGACTAGAACCAATCCCTTTCTCAATATTTACCATGAATATCTGTTCCTCATACACTAATTGCACTAACATCACCCATTACTTTTCTTTCAATGCTAGAGGTCCTCCAGCAAGGAAAGGGTACCTCTAGGGAATACTTCATGCCTTATTTTCTGTTTTCCATAAAAAAAAAAACTTTTGGGTAATTCTTACTTTTAGAGCCACATGAGCTTATAAATAGTTGTCTAAAATTAAGGAGAATAGTGTACAGAATGCGTAGATAAGAGTCAGTAAGGGATGAAATGTCTAATAAAGAAAATAATGATGCTTATAAAGTGGAGGTTAGGTTAAGCAATATAGGTTACGCTAGTACACAAAATTTAGTGTCCAAATAATGCTTTACAGACACAGAGGTTAGGTTAAGCATTATAGGTTAGGTTAGTGTAGAGAGAGAGAGAAAAAACTACATTTTGTATACTAGGCTAACCTATAATGCTTAACCTGACCTCTGGTCAATTAAGCATTACTTGGACTGGAGGCAACTTTAAACAAAATTATTTATGCTATTTGATATTTCCTCACTTAATGACTAGCCTAGTATCTATGCATTCTATATACTATTGGTAAGGGTTAAGAATGCGGGATCCACTGACCATTAATGCAAATAAATACAACCTAACCTAATATTACTTAATCTAATCAACATAGCCCATGTTATCATTAAAATGCTGATTTATTGTAAATTTATGAAGGTTAAGTTAAATAAGCCAAATACTAAGTCAGACTATACTAGTTCTACATAAAGAAATTTAAGAGGATTCTACATTCTTTACCCTTAACCCTTAGGTATTCTCCTTAACTCAGTGGTGCATTAAAGATGTTTTTGAGACGTCTTCCGGAAATTCACAATTTCTGAATTATGTCATTTAAAAAGACAGCTTTCTGATATTATTTTACATATTGTTTAAAGAAATTCAAGTGGGGCAGACCCTCCAGCACCTCAAATTTCAATTGGAAGTTGAAAATTGTCCTCCGGTACCAGAGTTTCCAATTTCTGGCACTCTGTCTTAACTTTAGGAGTCTACTTTTTTTATAAGCTTGAACAGCCTTAATAGCCTAGTAAGAATCACCAAGTTACCAACTTTTTATTTTGTTTATCTATGCAAAAAAAAAAAAAACAAAAAAAAAAAAAAAAACAAAAAAAAAAAAAAAAAAAAAAAAAAAAAATGGAAAAAAACCTTGGTCTGTAAAATAGGACGTAACCCTTTATTCTATAACCACCCAACAAGCTTGGGGGCCTTATGGGAAATTGGGGGTTTTGGGTGCACTAGCCTAGCCTAACCTCTGCGTCAATCAAGCATTACCTAGATGGGGGGTTTACCCCCATACCCCCTTTAAAGGTGGGAGCTTCTTCCTCACACCCCTTGACTTAATTACTTAGCCGGGGACGGCCGTAGGACGCCATAAATTAGGTACCTAGGTAGCTAGTAGTAGTAGCTATAGGTTTACTTAATTTTTGGCTGAGACCTTGTCACCTTGTGCAGCATATATTCTCGCCAATTTTAGTCCAGCCCAAAGGTTTGCTCACATTAAAACCCTTACAACAAAAGCAACTCTTCCTAGAGTCGCTGGTATTTCAATTCCCCAAAGAGAATGCAGAATTATTTCCCACCTAGACTAACGTTACTTTTCTCTCATATTTCTATAGGGATATACTATAAAATGATAGTGAAAGATAATGGCATAAGCTGCTATCACTTACCTATGGGCCTGGAAATGATAGTGAAAGATAATGGCATAAGCTGCTATCACTTACCTATGGGCCCTGGCTTTCTCAAGTCGTCGTAGGGGTATCTATATCAGCTGACCTGCACTTGCATGTAAATTTAATTCAGCCACTTTGTCAAACAAATTCAGTTCGTGCGGCCCGCCAATTTGTTTACGCTGCTGCAGAGACATCTGGTGGCGGCATTTGGTGACCATTTCCCACACAGTTCAAATTTCTCGATCACAGATAATTGCTGTATCATTTTGGGCTTTTATAAACATATTTCAGTACTCTATATGCTGTCGTTTGCTCACCAAATGAGAACGAATGTTTAAAACAACAATTAATAAAGGAAGTCTTTTTAAGAAATGGAAAAAAAAAAAAACCTTTAATGTCCCTCGAAAGGTGAAAAATAGGTTTTGTGCATGTTTTTGTACACTATAATATTACGATTTTTGTGCATCACTATATTTCTGCATGTGACAGGTCTAAAATCAATGAGAAAACGCATAATTTACTGTATATCGAGTTACATTATCATTGACGTCCTAAGTATGTGAAAAAAAAGTTTGTTGGAAGTTTGTGAAACACTCACCTAAAAAGTGCCTTCATGAGCCTGAGATGAACAGCGTATTTGAAGCTCACGAACGTTCACTTCCGGGGGGGTAGGTGAGTTTTTTTTAAAGGTTTATTTTGATTTATGGTTGTAAGGTCGCCCGCCGGAGCCGGACTTCCTTTCCTTTAGCCTAATTAATGTGGGAATTAAATTTGTTAGGCTGGTCAGGTGGTGGTTTTTGCTTTGTTGCCTCATAGTATGGTCAAAATGGTCTAGTCACATTGGGGTCACGCTCCCGTTGACAGATCATCTAGAACTCACCAGCTATACAGGTCACTACCTTGCTGGAGACTAGTAAAGCAATAGCAGACTTGGGTGACAGTAATCACGAAGTCAACTATGCTAACAGGTAAAGAACAGATGTCTATCATCTGCATGTAATGTTGTTCCAAAAATCCTTTTCTGTCTCTCCCTACCTCCAAAGGTGTGATTCAGCTATATATATATCTGCCGGGTAAGTTTCATGAAACAAAATGATATTGTTAAGATACAATAAAAGTTTGTTCATACTTACCTGGCAGATATATATAATCAAAGTACCCACCCCCTCCCCTCAGGAGACAGTGGGAATAGAAAATCTGGATAGAAAATGGGAATGGTTCCTGACTCCCGCCTCCCAGCGGCGGGAATGGGTACTAACCACCTGGCCGACCACTGCGTGTGCCGGGAGTTTTGAAATTTCTGTCGGACTTCGGAGAAATACAGCTATATATATATCAGCCAGGTAAGTATGAACAAACTTTATTTTATCTTAACAAATATCAATTTATATACATTCAACTTCCCTGCCAGATATATACTTAGCTATAGACTCCGTCGTCCCCGACAGAATTCAAATTTTCACGGCACACGCTAACCGGTAGGTCAGGTGATCTACCGCCCTGCCCTGGGTGGCAGGACTAGGAACCATTCCCGTTTTCTAATCAGAATTTCTTCTGTCGCCCGGACCATCAACATTGTTGTTGTTCCTCTTGACTGGATTTTCTTTTTTTCACCGGCAATTGATCTTCTTGACCGACTTTTGGTGACGTATCTGGATTGTTGGATTGGCATACGCTTTTGTGGACTGTTTTGTGGACTTGCTTTGGATTTTTCTTAAAAATGTCTGACGCTGGAATGGTTGTGAGACGTTGTGTGAATGTAGGCTGTAAGTGAGGTTGCCGAAAGCTTCGGTAGACTCTCACACCATATGCAAGGGTTGCAGGGAGTATGAATGTTTCTTTCACTAATACTTGCAAAGAATGTGAGAATTTGAGTGAGAGAGAATGGAAGAATCTAACTACTTATGTGAAAAGTTAGAGAAAAAAAAAGAGTAGGAAGCTTCTTCTAGAAGTTTGAGTGTTCTAGATCGATGAACTAGTTCCTAGTTTTTGGGATCTTCCCCAATTGTAAGAATTGCTACTTCTCCTTCCTTTTCAGCCTCTTCACCTATCGCAGATCCTGTAGATTTGGCAAAAGAACTTGCGGATCTAAAAGCAGCCTTCAGATCATGGAAAACAAAATGGCTGCTCTGCAAGGTAAGGCTAGTGATATTACAGTGGACAGTGATGTGAGTGTCCCATGTAGTGGAGGGGGCATCTGGTCGGCTCCACAACGCTCCCAGGTCTAGACCTCTCCAAGCTCACATGCCCAGAGGAGAAGGATGTCTAAAACCGTAAGGAGGTTGTGGAGAATCCCCACCGATCAGGTGTCCCTTCAGCAGGTTCTGTGACACCCCAGACTGCCAGGGATCGCTATTGTAAAAGCGTCCTGCGTGAGTGTTTTTGATCGTCGGGGTCTTCGTCTCCTAGACGTGATTGGAGGGATTCGGATCGCTCGCGACCACTGAAGAGGAGTTGGAAGGCTCCGACTATTGACTCGAGCCCGGAACGCTTCCCTGAGGAGTCTCCTTCGGAGGTTAAGAGGGCAAAAAGAGCCATATTGTCACCCGTAGTTAGAAGGAGTCAGGAGGTGGAGCCCATGGACTCCTCCCCTCCTCCTTCTCCTCCTCCCGAAGTGAGGCTCCTAGCAAGAGCGAGGAGTCAACCAAACGTTAAAGAGTCATCCAAGCGCAAGACTCATATCAGTTTGCGAGGGAGCCGATCAGGTGTCTGGCGCCAGCCAGGAGTGAAGAGTCACCCCAGGAGGCAGGAGTCTCCCAGGAGGCAGGAGCCAAGAGCCAGGATGAGGAGTCACCCCAGGGCAGGAGCCAGGGAGCCAGAGCCAGGAGTCAGGAGGTCAGGAGTCAGGAGGCAGGAGGCAGGAGTCGGAATTCTTCCATGAGGCAAGATCCGAATAGACTCGTATCTGGAATCGATGAGACTTCTCCAGACAGAAGCACCTCTCCTTCAGATCGTAGGAGGTCTTGGAAAGACTCTTCCTCCAAACGAGAATTTCTCCTTCTTCGGATCGGGGTTTGGATGAGTTGTCTGATGATGAGCTTCCTACAAATGAGAGAGACTCGAATTACAAGACTTTAGCCTCCTTATTACTGCAAGAGTTTGGAGACTCTCTTAGTCCAGCCGCTCCTCCTTCTCCTCGTTCTCTCTTTTCGAGTACGGCTACTGTGAAATCCTCGGCCTTCCTGAAAATGAAACCAGCAATTTCAATGAAAAAGGCCCTCCAATCTTTGGATTCGTGGATGGGCACTAAGAAAGAGTTGGGCAAAACAGTATTCTGCATGCCTCCTTCCAAACTCCTTGGAAAGAGAGGTATTTGGTACGGGACAGGAGAGGCTATGGGTCTTTCTCTTCCTGCATCGGCAGACGCTGACTTTGCTAATCTAGTTGATTCCTCCAGACGACACTCTTTAGTCTCGGTCAGATCTACGTGGAGCATTTCAGAATTGAACCACTTTCTTAAAGGACTTTTCATCACTTTAGAAGTGTTCAATTTTCTGGATTGGTCTCTCGGAGTTCTGGCTAATAAGTCTAAGGACCCGGAATTTCTTAAAAACCCAGAAATTCTCCATAGCGTCCTGTCTTGCATGGACAAGGCGGTACAAGACGGTTTGGGAGAAGTTGCTTCCCTATTTGGAGCTGGTCTTCTGAAAAAGAGATCAGTTTATGGATCCCTTTTATCCAAAGCTGTTTCTCCGAGCCAGAGGACAGCGTTATTGTTCGCCCCTCTGTCAGACCATTTGTTTCCTTCTCAGCTGGTGAGAGAGATATCTCGCTCGCTAACTGAGAAGGCGACACAAGACCTCCTTGTTCAAACTTCTAAGAAGAGTCGCCCTGTAGTGTCGACGAGTAAAAAGGACTCTCGTCCTCCTCAGCAGCCCTTTCGTGGAGGTGCAACGGCTCGTCCCCCTTCCAGAAAGAAGAGCCTTGATAAGAGAGGAAGGTCTTCCTTCAGGCCATTCAAGAAAGGAAAGTGACTTGATGATCCTCCAAGCACCAGTAGGCGCCAGACTCCTGAACTTTGCAGGAGCCTGGTCAGTTTCAGTCCTAAAGAAAGGATACATAATCCCCTTCGAAGACAGTCCTCCCCTAACCTCTACTCCTTGGGAACTGTCAGCGAGGCACAGAGACCCTGTAATGAGAAATACTCTCCTTCAAATGATGGAGCAAATGTGGGAAAAGGAGGCCATTGAACTTGTACAGGATCCACTCTCCCCGGGATTTTACAATCGCCTATTTCTAGTACCAAAGGCATCGGGGGGGTGGAGACCAGTACTGGACGTAAGCGCTCTGAACCGCTTTGTTCAGAAAAAGAAGTTCCGTATGGAAACGTCCGCCTCATTAATGTCAGCACTTCGTCCAGGAGATTGGATTGTCTCTCTGGACTTGCAAGATGCATATTTCCACGTTCCCCTTCACCACTCGTCAAAGAAATATCTTCGATTCATGATAGGAGGCAAAATTTTTCAGTTCAGGGCTCTGTGTTTCGGCCTGTCTACAGCTCCACAGGTCTTCACCAACCTGATGGCGAATGTAGTGAGATGGCTTCACCTAGAGGGAATAAACATCTCCCTCTACTTAGACAACTGGCTGATCAGGGCCAAGTTGGAGAATCAGTGCTTGGAGGACCTGTTGATAAACAAGAAATATGGTAGAATCTCTGGGATTTACTCGTGAACTTGGTCCTATCTGGGGATTCAGATGGATTCTCGGGGTTTTCGGGTATTTCCTTCGCGAGAGAGAATCACTCGAGGTTTGTCAAGAATCTCGAGCTTCTTAGAGAGAGAGAGAGCAGTTTCAGCGAGGATTATCTGAGCCTTTAGGGACTCTGTCCTCGCTAGAAAAGTTCTTCTCTCTGGGGAGGCTTCACCTTCGCCCTCTTCAGTTTTCCTGAAAGAGGTGGTGGGAGTTGGAAGACAGGACAACTCTCAGACACTTTCCCGATTCCACAAGAGATAAAAAATCACTTAAAGTGGTGGATCCTTCCTCTACAGAAGAACGAAGGCGTGTCACTTGCCCTGCAGAACCCCAGCCAAGTGTTATTTTCCGACGCTTCGGAGTCGGGATGGGGAGCGACGCTAGGAGCAAGGGAGGTGTCAGGCACCTGGACAAAGGAACAGGTGTCCTGGCACATCAATTGCAAAGAGCTAGTAGCCATACACCTGGCCTTAAGATTCTTCGAGGAGATAGTCAGAGGCGGGGTGATTCAGATAAACTCGGACACCACCACGGCTCTGGCTTACATACGCAAGCAAGGAGGGACTCATTCATTCTCCCTCTATCAACTAACAAAAGACCTGTTAACCTGGACAGAGGAAAGAGGCATAACTCTCCTCACAAGATTTGTGCAAGGGATAATGAATGTGAGAGCGGACAGGCTAAGCAGGAGGAATCAGGTCCTCCCACAGAGTGGACTCTACACACAGAAGTGTGCCGAAGTCTGTGGTCCCTGTGGGGGAGGCCTCACATAGACCTGTTTGCTACGTTCCTCTCCAAAAGAGTAGAGATCTTTTGCTCTCTAGTGGAGGATCCAAGAGCCTTTGCAATAGGCGCGTTTCTCCTGGATTGGTCGGGCCTAGACGCCTACGCCTTTCCCCCATTCAAGATCCTGGGGGAAGTACTCAGGAATTCGTAGCTTCAAAGGGCACGAAGTTGACCCTCATAGCCCCATTTTGGCCAGCCCAAGAATGGTTCACGGAGGTACTGGAGTGGATAGTGGACTTCCCCAGATCTCTGCCAAGCAGAGCAGATCTACTCAGACAACCCCACTTCGAGAGGTTTCATCACAACCTCCCCGGTCTCGCTCTGACTGCCTTTCGACTATCGAAAGACTTGTCAGAGCGAGGGGATTTTCTCGCAAGGCTGCAGGCGCTATCGCTCGAGCCGCTGCTATCTTCAACGAGAAGAGTATACCAATCGAAGTGGGAAGTCTTTAGGAGGTGGTGTAAGAATAAGAAGCTGTCCTCCTCCAGTACCTCTATAGTTAACATTGCCGATTTCCTCCTTTTTCTGAGAGAAGAATCGAAAACCTTTCTGTGTCTACAATCAAGGATACAGAAGTATGCTGTCTTCAGTATTCAGGAATCGAGGGCTAGAGATTGCAGAGAACAAGGACTACATGATTTGATTCGGTCCTTTGAAACTTCGAAATCAGCATCTCCTAGAACACCTAGTTGGAATCTGGACGTGGTCCTGAAATTCCTTGCCTCAGATAAATTCGAGCCTCTACATCTGGCTTCCTTCCGCGACATCACTAGGAAATGTTTATTCCTGTTGTCTCTCGCGACGGCCAAGAGGACGAGCGAATTGCACGCTCTGGACTCCACAGTGGGATTCAAAGGAGATGCGGCTATCTGTTCGTTCCAGACATTGTTTCTGGCGAAAAAACGAGAACCCATCAAAACCTTGGCCCAGAAGCTTTTAGGTAAAAGGCCTATCTAACATCGTAGGCAGAGAGACAGAGAGGTCTCTCTGTCCAGTTAGAGCTCTTAAATTTTATTTAGAGAGAAAGAAACAGATGGGAGGATGTCAACAAGGTCTTTGGTTTGTGCTGTGAAGAACCCCAAAAGACTCATGTCTAAAAAACGCCTTGGCCTTCTTTGTGAGAAGCGTGATTTCTGATGCACACAAGAACTGCCCGGATGAATCCTTCGGTCTTCTAAAGGTTAAGACTCATGAGGTGAGAGGGCAGTAGCAACGTCCCTGGGCGTTTCAAAAGAATATGTCTCTCAGGAATATCATTGAGACTACATATTGGAGATGCAATTCAGTGTTTGCATCTCATTACCTGAAGGATGTGAAAGTGACCTATGAAAAGTGCTTCTCTCTGTCCATTTGTATCAGCAGATACAGTTCTGGGTCTTGGAGCAAAGACTGATCCTTAAAATATTTTATCTTTAATGTACATAAACCCTCTTGTCCAGATATGTGCTTGGTTTCCTATTAGCAAGCGTACTGATGTCGCACGGGCGGCTGGTGTCATTGCTGTAGGGGGTACAAAATTTTTTTTTTGTTTGTTTGTTATAAATGAATGTGTATTTATGTTTCGAGTTTTTGGTTGTTTGTAAGGAGTTCGGGGATAACTCCTTGCAATCTTAGAACTAACATGGATGTTAGGATCAGGTAATCGGGATCAGTGTTGTCTCCTTGAACAAAGGTGTATTGTCATGTTAGTGGAATAGCACCCAATGACAAAGGCCTTTAGGCTCTGCCGAGTAAGTGGATAAGACCCCATTGGCAGACCCACAAGAACTCTTAGCCATAGATCAATATCTCGCTGAGGCTCTTGAGGCGAAGCAGACTCCTAGGCAGTAGCCACGAAGTCTTCAGCCTAATCAGGTAGGAACCAAGGTTTATTAATACCTACAACATATGTTGTTTACCTGTCTATTTCAGTAGTTAGCTGTCTCTTACCCACCACCAATGGGTGCTAATCAGCTAAGTATATATCTGGCAGGGAAGTTGAATGTATAAAAATGATATTGTCATGATACAATAAAGTTTTATACATACTTACCTGACAGATATATACGATTAATGGCCCACCCAGCCTCCCCGCAGGAGACAGGTGGAAGAGAAGAAATCTGATTAGAAAACAGGAATGGTTCCTAGTCCTGCCACCCAGGGCAGGGCGGTAGATCACCTGACCTACCGGTAGCGTGTGCCGCGAAATTTGAATTTCTGTCGGGGACGACGGAGTCTATAGCTAAGTATATATCTGTCAGGTAAGTATGTATAAAACTTTATTGTATCATGACAATATCATTTTTATTGGCATATTCTAAGCTTTTAGTTCTTAAGTTTAGATGTCAGAATCATAGACTAGGCTACAGTAGCAACCGCTAACATAGGCTAGGCTTATTGCTAAGGGACATATGCTAAAGTCCTAATATATGCAGTAAAAATGGGGTTGAACATTACATGCAGTTGAATATTACTCAAGTATGTACAGTATTTTGCCTTTTTGGAGTCATCCTTAATTTCTTCCCGTCGTAACCCTAGAACATGTGTTTTAGGCCTGGAAATATAATTTACTGGGGTGTTTTTGGAGGGCTTGGAACGGATTAGCCATTTTACATGTAAAATGTGTTCCAAGATACGAAAAACTCATAATACGAAGGCCGCCTCGGAACGGATTAATTTCGTATCTCGAGGTACCACTGTACATCTAGCATATGTATTTTGACATCAAATCTTTGTAATGTTAAGTTGAATATTTCTTTTATTCTACTATGTTTGTTATATCATGTAAGAAAAAAGAACAATCTTGCCAACCTTGCCATTTTCAGGAATTAAACAGAATAGGTTTTCGAAATTAGTATTAGGAAATCATGTAACGTAATGGTACTAGTACACTATGTTAGAAACATGTTTGAATAGAAAAAAGAGTGATCGGTTGAAATTAGCTGGGTTGCATTGTTGTGTATGATGTGAATTTTTAGCACTTTATGGAGCAAAATTTAGCAAGAAATTGCTGTTCCCATTTGGCAACACTGGCCTACCCACGATTTGTTTGTTGTTATTGAAGTCCTGTTCGCCGCGTTCTTTAAATTGTACCCATATAAACGAGTTCATTATGTGGCATCCAAAAGCCCTGTTTCTTTTTCTCTCATGGGAAAGAAGCCTAAACATTAGATATTGCTGAATAACCACTGGTTCCATGCAACGTAAAAACACCATACAAACAATAAACATCAGATGAAGGTTATTACTGTAATATATTAACATGTATTGTGAAGAAGGGAAGAAATGTTCGCTGCATGCTGCAGGTAGCATTATCTTTATTATTCATCGATTGCACTGCAAAATCATCGCCATCTTTATCAACATAGTTGTTGATTACCCATATGATTTACATAATTTTGATATTTCTCATACCTCTCTCCCTCTCTTTCCTTATAAAAGGAAAGAGGCCCACGTGAGTACGTAATAGGTAGCACATGCATATGTAGTCTTCTAGCTGTAATCCTTAGGCTAGTAGGCTACATATGTACAGTAGTAACGTCTTACTACGTGTATTTTTAAGGCTAATGTTGTAAAATAACTTTGAAACTGTCTTGAATTTAGTTTAAGGTGATAGTTGAAAACATATTTGGTGTTTGAACTAATGTAGGCAGTTATAAACATTGGAATAGTGGTCTTGGGTGGGTTAAATATTAAAGTACGTAGCCAGTTTTAAGCAATTTTTGAGGGGGTTACCAGGATAACACGGGTATTACATACACGGGAGGTTCTGGGTCCTATCCCCCGCGATTATCAAGGCCCTACTGTAGTTACTTTTTCAACGATAAATATTTTCAAATTAATGATCATGAATATGTAATACATTTATGTAATTCATATTTTTACACTAATGTTTAAGTATTTATTTCAAAATTATCCAGCGCACTCTTCTTCCTCCCAAAAAATCATGACTTTTCCTAGGACACGAGGGCGAACGTCGTCATCGTTCAAGATTGTTGCATTGAAAGCTTCCATGGGTAAGAGTGGTGTGCGATTTAGCACAGGGAATGGAAAGTTTATTGACACAAGTGACTCTGTAAACATCGAGATGGAGTTAATCTTCTACATGTAAGGTGTGTGAAGTAAAAATTATGAAAGCGTCATGGAGGTAAGTTTGCACTGCGCATGGCTAGACTTTCATTAACCTCTGTTTAATCCTAAATTTTGACATTTTGTACTTTGAGAGAAAACACATACTTCGAGAGGAAAGTAGAGGTCTTGAGGTGTTGCTCCCACAACCTATGACTCGTGACTGGTGTTTATCTCCGGTGTCAGGACTTGTTAAAATATTTTTTTCTGAAAATGGGTCTGAACATGGCTAAGGTGGCCGCAGCTATAGTCCACTTGGTTGTTGACCCTATCAAGTTCCACTGAATTGGCAATGATGACTTGCCATTCCTAGCACGCATTAAGGGTTACATTTGTTTCAACCATACAGTTACTATTAGAAATTAAAAATAAATTATTTCAGCCATACCTACAATTATCAAAAATAAAAAATAAAAGTAAAAATAGTAATGTAGACTTAAATGAATGAAAAGTGCTAGCAAAAAATAAATTTTTTGTTATAAACAATTCTCTAAACCATTGTTCTTGATTCATGGATTCTGGCTGCTATACCAATACTGAGAAATTATTCCAGTCATGGCTTTACAGTAAACAAACACTCACGTACCGTATATACTAGCGTATCGTGACTTTTGAAGCCCTAATTTTGGTGCTAATTTTAAGGGGGTCGCATCTTACATGATATACAAAATTCGAGTACAGCTGTATGTAATAATCATATATTAGTATCGTATGATAAAATACAAACATAATGGATATGTATCTTTTCCATGGATCTTTAAAAAGTAATTTTTATTTCACTGCATCCAATAATATTGTGTATTTTCATATTACTATTTGTTTGTATTATAAAATACAAACATAACAATCAATGTTTTGGTTTGGAAGTCAGCTGAGGGCGATTGCCAGGTTTGTTTTGCTGTGTTGAACTCAAATCAGAGCGACTTTCTAGCTTCTAGTTAGCGCAAATGAAGTTCAAGATACTCTATTTATATGAGACAAGGTTATTTTACATTATACAAAGTGTTTTAAAGCGGAAATATAACTTAAAAACGTATCGTTTGTGAACAAAATTTAGTTATTTTTTCGTTAGTAGATGGCGCTGAGGGCATGTTAAATGCGTAAACAAAAATCAGCAGATTCCGTTCTATATTTTCCGATATTTTCACTTTTATCTCGTCAGAATACTATGAGCTTTACGTATTTATCTTTTATTGGAGGGAAAACAGTAAATGTGTTCTTTTCATGCCCAGTAGTTTTGATTAAAATACGTTTCTCAAATTTTGTTTACGGTTGAGTTTGATGGTACTATACCGAAGTTTGCGAAAGTTTCATCCATGTTGCAGATGCACAATAATAGTTGTTAGCAGATCAACATTCTTCCCTCATATTCAGCTAAAACTTACAGATTAAATTTAGCAGTATATGCCCTTGCCAATCTTTTATCCATAGCGAGTAAGTCTATAGTACTATTATCATGCATCGGCAACAAGGATATAACTCCAGTAAAACTTATGCCATCTAACAAAACCATAGATAAAATTGAGAGAAAATACTTTTAATCAAAACTCCAGGTCTTGAAAGAACTCGTTTTACTGTTGTTTTCACGCAGATAAAAAATAAGTATAATGTAACGGTAAAGTTCGTACTATGATGAAATGAAGTGAAAATAGCGAACGGAATCATGTAATATTTTTACACGATAAACATGCCCACAACACAGTCTGTTAATGAAAAAAATACTTTAGTTCACGAGACGTATTAAATTCATATTTCGACCTAAAAAACAGGTCATATAATAACAAATTACCTTGTCTCATATAAGTAAATTATCTAGGTATTTTACGCTAACTGGAAGAAAGGCTGTTTGCTCCGAAATGAGTTAAATATAGATAAATAAACTTGTGTTTGCCATCAGCTGATTTCCAAACCAAAACACTGACTGCTTTGTTAGTGTTTTATGATATAATAATATAAGATTATATACAATATTATTGGATACTGTCATGTATAACTTTTTAAAAGAATCACAGAAAAGATGCATATTCGTTGTGTTCTTATTTCATACATATATGTAGCCGTCAGCAGCCTGACATTGCTCAATTAGGTATGCCAATGTTAGTCCGAATCTGATTCCCCTTTCGTGTCCAATTTTTTCATACATTCAACTTACCTGTCAGATATATACATAGCTATCGACTCCGTCGTCCCCGACAGAAATTCAAATTTCGCGGCACTCGCTACAGGTAGGTCAGGTGATCTACCGCCCTGCTCTGGGTAGCAGGACTAGGAACTATTCCCGTTTTCTAATCAGATTCTCTCTGTCGCCGGTAGTATCAACATTGTTGTTACTTCCTCCTGACTGGAATTCTTTTTTCACAACGCTTTTGATCATCTTTCGACTGATTTTTGGTGACGTACTTGGATCGTTGTTTGGCATTCGCTATCGTGGACTGGTTTTTGGACTTCGCTTTGGATTTTCGTGAATATGTCTGATTCTAGTGTTAGCTTCAGAGTGTGTGTGAATGAAGGCTGTAAGGTGAGGATTCCGAAAGCTTCGGTAGATCCTCACACTACATGTAGTGGTTGTAGAAAGGTTGAATGCTCAATTGAGAATACGTGTAAAGAGTGTGAGAGATTGAGTGCGCAAGAATGGAAGAATCTGACTTCTTACTTGAAGAAGTTAGAGAAAGATAGAGAGAGGAAGGCGGCTTACAAAAGCCGGAAAATGTCTAGTAGTTCTGTAGCTTCTTCTTCTCTTAATTATGCCCATTCTATTTCAGCCCGTTCACAAGTTTATCCCTCTGATTCCGCCTCAGAAATAGCGGAACTCAGAGCTTCCCTTCAAAAAATGCAAGAGAAAATGGAAGCATTAGAAGGTAAGAGAAGTGAATGTGGTTTCTCGAGTGATGTTAGTGTCCCCAGTGGTAGTGGAGGGGGCGTCTGGTCGTCCCTGCGACGCTCCCAGGCCTAGACCTCTTCCAAGCTCCCTGGCCCAGAGGAGAAGGAAAGTCGAAAGCCTTACGGGGGTCGTGGGGAATCCCCAACGATCAGGCGTCCCTTTGGCAGAATCGTATACATCTCAGTCTGCCAGGGACAGCTATAGAAAAAGCGTCCTTCATGAGTGCTTTTCATCTTCTAGTTCGCCTTCTCCGAGAAGAGGATGGAAGGAATCGAAGCTTTCACGTCCGCCCCCAAAAGGAAACTGGAAAGAACCTGAGCTTAATTCAGCCCCGAGCGCTTCTCTGAAGAGGAGGCGCCTTCGGTAATCAAGAAAGCTAGAAAGGATTTAGATCCTTGGAAGGGAAAAGACTCTCGAGCGCCTTCCAGATCTCCTTCTCCTGAATTCGAATGAGCCTTCGACCAGGAGAATTTTGATGAATGTACAAGGAGCAAATAGCGTCTTTGGTAGGAGTGCTTTCTAAGGAAACCTACTCGTAAAAAGGATGACAGGCTTCCGATTAAGAAGATCCAAATACCGATCTCCTGTCGGGCGCGACGAACCCTCCAGGGGAGTTGTCGCACAAGCGGCCATCTCTGGGGGGAGCGGTGCGTTAGGCAGGCGAGATGTGGGAAAGGAAGTAACTCCCACCAAGCGTCAGGCGCCAAACTAGGAGCCAGGCGCCAAGTAGGCGCAAAGAGCCTGACTTTACTGTAGATCGTTCTAGGCCCAGATCTTCATCCAAGCAACAAGAGCCAACTGGAGAAGAGAGAACTCCTGATAGGAGTATAGCGCCCGCTAAGCGCAATATACTTGCTATTCGAAAGGCGCATTCCATGAGCGATAACTCCTACCAAGCCTCAGGAGTATTCGGAACTAGATGCGCCTTCCGTAGGTCAGGAGTAATTCGGGAAGAGATACTCCTGCCAAGCGCCTTGATTACTCTGGGCCCTCGATACTCCTCCCAGGCGCGCCAGGAGTATTCTGGACTTTTTACTCCTACCAGGCGCCAGGAGTATTCGAAGCGCGATGCGCCTACCAAGCGCCAGGAGTATTCTGAGCTTAATACTCCTAACAGGCGCCAGAGTATTTGGAGCGAGATGCGCCTTCCAGACGGCAGGAGTATTCGAAGAGTGTAACGACTGTCAGGCGCCAGGAGTATTCCAAACAGGATACTCCTACCAGGCCTCAGGAGTATTCTCAGCGAGATACTCCTGCTAAATGCCAGGCGCATTTCTCCTCGTGAAGAGCTTGACATCCGACAGGAGTCTAACAGGCGTAGAGCAGTGATACGTGACTCGCCTAATGATAAACGTAAGGAGAGAGTTACTCCTAGCCCATCTCCTTATAGAAGTGCTTCTTCTTCGGAAAGGAAGAAATCAAGAGAGGAGACAGAGGAGGGAAGGGAGCCTTCTCCTTCCGATCCTATTAATTTAGATGACGTCTCGGAGGACGAAGTTACTAACAGAGAAGGGCTTTCGAATTACAAAGTTCTTTCTGCTCTTCTCTTAGAAGAATATGGAGATGCATTAACTCCAGCCGCTCCTCCTCCTCCTCGCTCTCTATTTTCAAGTACGAAGGCACACAAGTCTTCGTCTTTCCTGAAAATGAAGCCGGCCATATCCATGAAAAGGGCCTTACAATCTCTGGACTCCTGGATCAAGACTAAGAAGGAGTTAGGAAGGACGATCTTTTGCATGCCTCCCGCTAAACTAAGGGGCAGGAGAGGCATATGGTACGAAACGGGAGAAAACATGGGATTGTCTCTGCCCGTTTCAGCTGAATCGGACTTCTCCAGTCTCGTAGACTCGTCGAGGAGACATGCCTTGAATTCAGCAAAAGCAACATGGGGTCTTTCGGAAATGGACCATCTCCTCAAGGGACTTTTTCATACCTTAGAAGTATTTAACTTCCTAGATTGGTCCCTTGGGGTCATTGCTAAGAAGTCCCATGAAAAAGAACAACTAAGCCCTGAAACCTTGCATAGCATCCTTACATGCATAGATAAGGCGGTTCAAGACGGATCGGCGGAAGTGTGCTCCCTCTTCGGTGCGGGAATACTAAAGAAGAGAGCGGTTCATAGTGCCTTTCTCACTAAGGCCGTCTCGCCTTCGCAGAGATCCGCTTTGCTGTATGCGCCTCTCTCTGAGCATTTATTTCCTTCGCAGTTGGTGAGAGACATTGCCCATTCGCTAACTGAGAAAGCCACTCAGGATCTTTTAAGGCAATCCTCAAGGAAGAATAGAACCTGTGGCTAGTGAGGAAAAGAAAGCATCTAAGCCAACTCAACAACAGCAGCCCTTTCGGAGGCGCTCAGGCTAGATCCATCGTCAGAAGGAAATCAACTGAAAAAAGGGGAAGATCTGCCTTCCGTCCCTTTAAGAAGGGAAAATGAGAAATCTTTCCTCCAGACACCTGTAAGGAGCCAGGTTACAATTCTTTGGCGGGAGCATGGGAAGACATGGGATCCGATCCTTGGTCAATGTCAGTAATCAAGAAGGGTTATTATATCCCATTCAAGGACAGACCCCCCTTGACAACGTCACCGAGGGAACTGTCAGCCAGATACAAGGACCCTGTTCTGATGGATACTCTTCGTCAAATGGTGGAGCAGATGTGGGACAAAAGAGCAATAGAGCTGGTACTGGATCAAAGCTCCCCGGGGTTTTACAATCGCTTGTTTCTCGTAGCGAAAGCCTCGGGGGGGATGGAGACCGGTACTGGATGTAAGTTCGCTGAACAAATTCGTACAACAACAGAAGTTCAGCATGGAAACGTCTGCTCAGTACTTGCAGCTCTCCGTCAAGGAGATTGTATGGCGTCTCTAGATCTTCAAGACGCATATTTCCACATCCCGATTCACCATTCGTCGAGGAAGTAACCTTCTTTCATGTTCGAGGGAAGGATCTATCAGTTCAGGGCCCTGTGTTTCGGCCTGTCTACGGCTCCCCAAGTCTTCACAGACTTGATGAAAATGTGTCAAAACACCTTCACATGAAAGGGATAAACGTCTCCCTATACCATGGACGACTGGCTCATCAGGGCCAGGTCTCAAAAGCAGTGTCTGGAGGACCTGTCAACAATCCTGGAGTTGACAAAGACATTAGGATTAATCGTGAACCTCGAGAAATCCCAGATGGTCACCCCAGCCGAAGAACGTAGCTATCTGGGGATTCAGATGGATTCTCGGGGGGGGGTTTTCGAGTATTTCCTTCTCAAGAGAGAGTAGGGAAAGGCTGTGCCACAGTATTGAACTTCTTAGAGAAAGAGCGTACTTCAGCGAGGGAATGGTTGAGCCTTCTGGGGACCCTTCCTCGCTCGAACAAGTTCTTTCCTGTAGGAAGACTGCATCTCCGTCCGCTTCAGTACTTCCTGAGAAGCAGTTGGAGTTGGAAGACAGGACAGCTCTCGGACACGTTTCCGATCTCATTAGAAGTAAAGCAACAGTTAAGGTGGTGGTTGACCCCCCTTGGAAGAAAACAGAGGAGTATCCTTAGAAGTTTGGAACCCCCCCCCCCCCCCAAAAACCTGTCATTGTTCTCAGAACGCCGTCGGAGAACAGGTTGGGGGTGCGACCTCTAGGGTCCGAAGAAGTGTCAGGCACCTGGTCGGAAGAGCAGGTGTCATGGCACATAAATTGCAAGGAGCTCTTTGCGATTCACCTGCGGTTAAGGAGCTTCGAGCAGATAGTCAAGAGACAAAGTAATTCAGATAAACTCCGACAATACGACCGCTCTGGCTTATGTCAGAAACAAGGAGGAACCTCACTCTTTCGCCCTATAACGACTGGCAAGAGATCTGCTGATTTGGGCAAATCAAAGGAATGTGGTCCTTCTAACGAGATTTGTTCTAGGGGAGAGGAACGTGAGAGCGGACAGACTGAGCAGGAGGTTCCAGGTCCTTCCTACAGAATGGACCCTCCACTCGGAAGTCTGTCAGACCCTTTGGTATTCGGGTTTGGGGGAAACCACAGATAGAATCTATTCGCCATGTTCTCTCCAAAAGGATAGACACATTTTGCGCCCTGGTAGAGGATCCCAGGGCTTATGCTATAGACGCCTTTCTCCTGGACTGGTCAGGGCTAGACGTGTACGCTTTTCCCCCATTCAAGATTCTGGGGGAATTAGTCAGAAAGTTTGTGGCCTCGAAGGGAACCAGAATGACTCTGATAGCCCCATATTGGCCATCCCGAAATTTGGTTCACGGAGGTGATGGAGTGGACAGTGGACTTCCCCCAGATCTCTTCCAAACAGGATAGATCTGCTCAAACAACCCCACTTCGAGAGGTACCATCAAAATCTACCCACTCTTGCTCTGACTGCCTTTCGACTATCGAAAGATTGGTCAGAGCGAGAGGGTTTTCTCGCAAGGCGGCAAGCGCAATTGCTAGAGCCCGCAGATCATCTACTAGGCGAGTGTACCATCGAAGTGGGGAAGTTTTCAGAAACTGGTGCAGGTCGAAGAAGCTGTCCTCTTCCAATACCTCTGTAACCGAAATTGCGGATTTCCTTCTTTTCCTGAGGGAAAAGTCACATCTCTCTGTACCAACAATTAAAGGATACAGAAGTATGCTTTCGTCAGTCTTTAGAAACAGGGGACTTAGACTTGACGAATAATAAAGATTTGCACGATCTCATCCGCTCCTTTGAAACGTCCAAGTCAGTAGAGCCTAGGATTCCGAGCTGGAACTTGATGATTTGGTTCTGAAATTTCTATCCTCGGGAAAGTTCGAACCACCTCATACGGCTTCATTCCGTTGATATCACTAGAAAGTGTATATTTCTTCTATCTCTGGCTACGGCTAAAGGGTCAGCGAGTTGCACGCCCTTGAGTCAAGAGTTGGTTTCAAAGAAGATTCTGCGATTTGTTCATTCCAGACTCTTTTTCTTGCCAAAAACGAGAACCCTTCGAATCCCTGGCCTAGGAGTTTCGAGGTAAAAGGACTTACTAGCCTAGTAGGCAGAGAAATAGAAAGATCACTTTGTCCAGTTAGAGCACTGAAATTCTATCTGGACAGAAAGAAGCGGTTGGGAGGCTCACAACACGGTCTTTGGTGCTCGGTGAAAGACTCCAAGAGACCTATGTCTAAAAATGCTTTGGCCTTCTTTGTTAGAAGTGTAATTACCGAGGCTCGTAAGAAACTGCCCAGATGACTCCTTTAATCTATTAAGAGTAAGAGCTCATGAGTAAGGGCAATCGCGACATCAATTGCGTTCCAGAGAAATATGTCACTTAAAAATATTTTGGACGCAACCTATTGGAGATGCAACTCAGTATTTGCATCTCATTATTTAAAAGATGTGCGAGTAAAACGTATGAGAAATGTTTTTTCTTTAGGTCCGTTTGTGTCAGCACAGACGGTTCTGGGAAAGGAGAGAGCACCGATCCTTAAATATGTGTACGTAACCCTCTTGTCGGATGTGTTCTCGGGTTTCCTGTGCATGGGAGTGTCAGATGTCGCACTGGCGGCCTTCACTTCGCTTCATTAGGAAATCGAGTGACAGCTGACTATTAGAGGGGTACAAAATTTTTTATTTTGATTTTGTATGTATGAGTTTCGAGTTTGTGGTTGTTTGCTAAGAGTTTGGGGATGACTCTTAGCAATCTTAGAACTAACACGGGTTAGGATCGGGTGATCGGGATCGGTTGTGTGCTCCTTAAAGAAGGCGTGTTGTCATATAAGCGGATTAGCACCCCTTGACAAACGCCAGTTAGGCTCTGCCGAGTAAGTGGATAAGACCCCATCGACAGACCAGCAAGAACTCTTGGCCACAGATCACTATCTCGCTAAGGCTCTTGAGATGAAGCAGACTCCTGGGCAGTAGCCACGAAGTCTTCCATCTAATAAGGTAGGAACTAAGGTTTATTTATACCTACAACATATGTTGTTTACCTGTCTAGTCAGTTAGTTAGCTGTCTCTTGCCCTCCACCAAAGGTGTTCAATCAGCTATGTATATATCTGACAGGTAAGTTGAATGTATGAAATGGATATTGTTATGATACAATAAAGTTTCATACATACTTACCTGGCAAGATATATACGATTGAAGACCCACCCAGCCTCCCCGCAGGAGACAGGTGGAAGAGAGAATCTGATTAGAAAACTGGAATAGTTCCTAGTCCTGCTACCCAGAGCAGGGCGGTAGATCACCTGACCTACCTGTAGCGAGTGCCGCGAAATTTGAATTTCTGTCGGGGACGACGGAGTCGATAGCTATGTATATATCTGCCAGGTAAGTATGTATGAAACTTTATTGTATCATAACAATATCATTTTTTTTTCTACTGATACGTCATAGTCAGAATACATTGAAACTCCAAAATTGGCTTATATTGATGAATTACTAAATTATATCGTATAAGTAGTGTACAGTATACTGAAGGCTAGGCTACTGTGTTCGTATACATATGATATATGTACCATGATATCATCATTGTATACGCAAGGCTAACTTGTTAAATGTTATTCAATTTCTCTTTGTACTGAATTATCATAAGCCAATGTGCATTGAACCTAGAGAATCAGCTGAAATTAATAATTACCATGTCATATATGTATAAAGTATGTATGCTGTGTAGTGTAGGCTAGGCAACCCTATATGTAAAGATGGTACTGATTAACTTAGTGTAGGCTAGACTGGTCAGGTATGTGGATGTTCCTCCAACAGTTATTGGTGGGGGTTCCCGTTCCTGGGGGTGCTGGTAAGTGAAAAGTGCCATTAACCGAAACACTGCAATTTGTGGCATCGATAACCGGTGCTTATGGCGCCCCTGGTAGGTATGTTATGGTGCCATAACTATTATTGGTGCCTTATGGTAGCAATAACTGGAACTCTGCCTGTTATGGCGCCATAAATCACAGTTTTATTGTAGTGTCTTACCGAACAATTATACAGCCGTGATTTCCACGAGCGGCAGGAGACTAAATTCAAATTTTGCGCTTAGGCGTCGCCAACACTGGTGGTGATGATGTCATCTCCCTCCACTCGCGGGACAACCAGGTACAACTGCCCAGGTGAATTCAATTCTTTTCCTGCCGGCGTCCGGTGAACATCGGTGGTCGGTGCGGTTGGATGACTTTGCTTTGCTTTTTTCTTGTGGATTTGATCTTCGGAATTGGTGAAGTACTCTTTTTTGGCGTTGTCGTTAATTTGAATATTTAGGCATTGCCATGTCGGATTCTAGTCCGTCGGGAGTTAGGTTTTGCATCTCAGGATGTAAAGCTAGATTATCCAAATTAGAGTATGATTCTCACACAAATAAATGTTAGTGTAGGGACAGGTTATTCAGCAGATCGAACATGTAATGAGTGTAGTGATTGGACTGAATCTCGATGGAAGTTTTTTAGTTCATACTCGGAGAAATTAGCGAAAGACAGAATTAGGAAAGCAGCGCTCGGGGAAAGAAAGCTTAGCACTGCCTCTTCTTGCGATGCATCTGTTCCTTCTGTTTCTCCTCAAATTGTTATGTCTCCTTTAACTACACCACCTATTCCTCCTACTAACCCACTTCTCCAGCTTCCCATGTAGTTTCTTCCGACACCATTGCCAGTCTGGAATCGAGGTTCGATCAGAAATTTTTGGTACTAGCGAATACGGTTATGCAACTGGGTAATTCGGTTAAGACGTTTTTGGAGAAAGCGGTTTCAGGTAAGAGTGTAGTTGAGGGTGCGTCTGTCTGTCCTGACACGTCTCCTAGACAAAGGTCACTGTCCAGCTCCCCCGCACCGGGGAGAAGACATACCGGAAGTCCAAGGGAGGCAATCGGGAGTTGCCCACAGACAGGCGCCTCTCTTGTTGAACCTGTTGCGCCTCAACAGGACTCTGGTAAGCGTTGGAAAGGTGTTGCGGTTAGACGCCTTTCGACTGATTCAAGCGATTCCGTCTCCTCCGGTCCGCGCGGGCTCTTGGCGAGATTCGTCCGTTTCGCGTCCCTTTAAGAGGTGTTCAGGCGCCGATTCTTCGCCTCCTCCAGTCAAGCGGTATAAGGAGCCTGAGAGTAGTGTTGCGCCTCGGCCGTTAGTGGCTCGTTCGTCGCCTCAAGCTGTTCCATTTTCGGCTCCATCTACTAATAGAGATCGTGGCTTTAGCGCTGTAGTATCGCCACCTAGCCATTCTAAGGGTGTTTCCTTAGGCGCTTTTTCGTCTGTTGCGCCTGCTGCACCTGTTTCGCCTCGAATTTCGGCTGCTCCGAGCGAGGCGTAAGTAGTTATTCTTCCTCCTGAAGAGCATTTAGGCTCTTCCAAGCCGCCTTTAACTGTTATTGATACTTCTTTGGCGCCTTTGCGTAAGCAGTTAGAGATGTTAACCCTTTCATGTCCAACTGACGTAATAGTACGTAAAAATACTCTATCCCCTATCTATCCAACTGACATAGCGGTACGTAAAATTTACCGAAATTTTTCGTACGTGTGGTAGGGGCATTTTTTTTTATTTTCAGACAAGTAGCGATTTCCATAGGCTAGATCATACCTTGGACCGTGTATCTCGGGTATCAATACGCCAGCAAAGTAGTTTCTGTACTGCACATGCTCAAATCCCTGGCGTAGTAAAATTCTCACAATGAAATCAGCTGATCGCACCTACAATTCCCTCTCAGTGACCCCAAAGCCATTTTTCTTAATTCTTCAACTTTTATTCTTCAACTTTTCTTCTACATTTTCGTATATTTACAAAGTAATTTCTATGAAAAATAACCGAGATAGGGCTCTTCAAAAAATTGTTAGTCTAGCAACAAATGTTGACAACGGTAAAACTTTTTTTAGGTTCGATCAATTTATAACGTCAAAATGAAACTGTTGCCGTATCCAAAGCCATTTTTCTTGACCTTCCCTTTATTTTTCAACGATTCCTCTACATTTTCGTATATTTACAAAGGAATTTTAATGAAAAATAACCGAGATAGGGCTCTTCAAAAAAAAAAAAATTTTTTTTTAGCGATAATTCTCACTGCGCCGGGCAAAACGCTATGTTTCTTATCCTCTTTTCTATCAATTTTTTCACTGGATAGACTTATTAATTTTCCATTGATTTATATGTCTATATTTAGGAAATTTTATTGGCTTTCTCATAAAAAAAATTCATTTGCCTGACTTTCATAGTTTTTGGGTTAGGAACGAAAATATAAAAAAAAGTAAAGATTTTTTTTTTTCTCTTTTTTGTTAAATAACACATTTTTTCGTATTTAGAGGACTGGGACTCTTATTCTGACTATTACACCATAAAATACTAACATTTAGAAAAAAAGGACAGCAAAATGAACGTTGTTGGCATCAAATTTATATTTTTGCTGAATTTTCATAATTTTTTTGCACTGTCGAGCGCTCACAGACACCTCGGATATCTGGGGACACAGTGCTCAAAACTAAGCGGATATGAAAGTGTTAACTAACTGGATGAATGAGTCCAAGGGTAGTTCGAAGCCTTCAGATCCTGTTGTAGTTCCGTCTACTTCTTCGGCGGTATCGGAGAATGAGGAAGACGTAGAGGAGGAGGATTCACATCACCTTTCGTGTTATTCACGTCTCCTTAGGTTTCTTCTGGTTTCTTATCCAGATTATTTTGAGAAAGCGGCTCCGCGCTCCCCGACTTCGACTTTTTTGATGAGGAGGAAAACTTCGGACCCTCTCCTCCCAAAACTTGTTTTTTCTTAAGCGGTTAGACATTCGTTGAAAGAGACGGAGAAATGGATGTCTATGAAAAGAGACTTAGGGAAGGCTCTTTTTGCTTACCCTCCCTCTAAGTTGCTTCATAAGAGGTATAGATTTTATGTAACTGGGGAAGCTCCTTCTCTGGGAGTTTCTGCCTCCTCCCAGGGAGACTTCTCCAGTTTAATTGACTCCTCTAGAAGACCTGCTTTCGCCGCAGCGAAAGTTCTTTACAGTGCCTGAGTTAGACCACGTTGTAAAGAACCAATTTAAACTTTTGGAAGTATTTAGCTTTCTTGATTGGACTATTGGCGCTTTAGCGGCCAAGATCGAAGACTGTCCTTCTCTTTCACAGGATTTAGCGGAGGATTGGATTGGTGTTCTGTCCTGTGCGGACAAATCCATTAGGGATGGATGTGAGGAGTTAGCTTCGCTCATCGCCTTTGGTACCCTTAAGAAAAGGCAACTTTGGTGCTCCTTTGCTTCTAAAGGGGTCAATTCTCAATAGAAGTCTGCTCTTTTGTTTGCTCCTTTTGTGAAAGATAACCTCTTTCCAGATGATGTAGTGTCGTCAATTTCGTCAGCGCTAGATAAGAAATCGACTTCTGATTTGCTAGCACAGTCTACTAAGAGACCTAAAGCTCCTTTGGAGGCTGTTCCTTCAGTTTCCCCTCTGGCCCAGGCGCCCTTTCGAGGGAGAAAACCCAAGCGCCTCTTTCGGCCGAAGTCGAATTTGCGACCTCAGTCGAAGACCTCGGCCAAGGTCAACAAACCTTCCAAGTGAAAGCTCGGTTCTTCATGCACCAGTGGGAGGCAGGCTGGCTCTGTTTTGGGAGGAATGGGAAAACAGGAGCAGAAGCCTGGGTAGTTCAAGTACTCAAGTTCGGCTACCGTATTCCTTTCGTTTCACCTCCCTCGCTCTCACCTGTGCCAATTCCATTCTGGGCATACTCTCCGGGCTCAGACAAATTTCTGGCGCTAGCCGCAGAGGTGGACGCGCTTATTCTCAAAGTGGCTATAGAGCAGATAAAAGGGGAATTTCCTCCGGGGTTTTACAATCGCCTTTTTGTAGTTCCCAAGTCATCAGGGGGCTGGAGGCCGGTGTTGGATGTGAGCGCCCTAAACTTGCATGTCCAGAAAACAAAATTTCATATGGAGACCACTCGGTCGGTTCTGGAGTCCATCAGACAGGGGGATTGGATGGTTTCTCTGGACATGCAAGACGCTTATTTTCACATTTCGGTACATCTTTAATCTCGGAAGTACCTGAGGTTCATGTTCGAAGGCAAGGTGTTTGTTTTGGGCAGGTTGCTTCGGACTGGCGACCGCTCCTCAAGTATTCACTAGGGTTCTATCCCCGATAGGCAGCTGGCTGCACATCTTAGGAGTAAGAATCTCCCTCTATCTGGACGATTGGCTTCTTCGGTCGGAATCAGAGAGTTGGTGCATGAAGGACCTAGGAACAACTCTGGATCTTGCCAGGAAGTTAGGAATTCTGGTCAACAAATGGAAGTCTCAGTTAGTACCTTCACAGAGCATCCTCTATTTGGGGATGACACTAAATGCTCAAGTTTTTTGGGCTTTCCTGTCCCCTAAGAGGGTCCAAGGCTGCCTGGAGACAGTTCAAGAGTTCTCAGACAAAGAGGTAAGTTCTGCCAATCAGTGGATGAGGCTCCTGGGCAAATTGACTTCAGTGGAGAAATTTGTGAAGTTGGGAAGACTGCACATGAGACCTCTGCAGTTCTTTCTGAGAGCTTCTTGGTGCAGGAAGACGCAACTGGACTCGATTACCTTTCCTGTCACAAACCAAATAGAAGAGGATCTAAGGTGGTGGCTGTCTCGGGCAAGATTGGAAGAAGGGTTAGATTTACGACCCATCCTCCCGAACCTACAGTTCTTTTCCGACGCGTCGGACACAGGTTGGGGAGCCCTGCTGGGGAATCACCGTGCTTCAGGAGCTTTGTCAGAGAAGGAGAAGTAGTTCCACATAAATGTAAAGGAACTTCTAGCAATTTTCCTGGGGCTCAGACAGTTTCGGAACTTAGTAAAAGGTCAGATAGTGGCAGTGCATTCCGACAACTCCACGGCGCTCTCGTACGTGCGGAAACAGGGGGTGGACTCAGTCTTTCACTCTGTACGAAGTAGCCAAGGATCTCCTCCTGTGGGCAAACGAAGCGAATGTTCAGCTAGTCCCGAGATTTGTTCCGGGAAAGATGAACGTCCTGGCGGACGAGCTAAGCCGTCAACAGCAAGTGCTACCACTGGAGTGGACTTTGGACGACAAGATTTGTCAGAGACTTTGGCTCCTTTGGGGACGTCCGTCCATAGACCTGTTCGCGACATCAAGGAACAACCGTCTTCCTCTCTTTTGTTCTCCAGTTCCAGACCCTCTAGCTTGGTCGGTAGATGCAATGCTGTTGGATTGGTCGGGTCTGGAAGCTTATGCATTCCCTCCGTTCGGTCTAATAAGAGAGGTACTGAACAAGTTCATGTCACACAACAATGTAACACTGACGTTAATCGCTCCCTTTTGGCCCAGGAAAGAGTGGTTCCCGGACCTTCTCCAGTTGTTGGTAGACTTCCCCAGACTACTTCCTCCAGAGAAGTGGCTTCTCAAACAACCTCACTTCAAGAGGTACCACCAAAACCTGACCGGCTCAAGCTCTGACAGGGTTCAGACTGTCCGGAATCTTGTCAGAGCGAAAGGGTTTTCAAGAAGAGCTGCAGAAGCTATCGCTTGTTGTAGGAGAGAGTCTTCTAACAAGCTCTATCAAGGGAAGTGGAGAATCTTCAGAGAGTGGTGTAGAGGTGCTAAAGTCTCTACATCTGTGACCTCTTCAACGGAAATAGCAGATTTTCTTCTATTTCTTAGGGAATCTAAGAAACTGGCTCCCTCTATGATCAGAGGATATAGAGCCATGCTTTTTTCGGTTTTTCGACACCGGGGTTTGGATATTTCCTCCAACCCGAATCTGTCGGACCTCATTAGGTCTTTCGAAACCACTAAGTTCCCGCAAGATACAGTGGCTTGGAACTTAGATGTGGTGCTTAAGTTCCTCATGGGGCCACCGTTTGAACCTTTGAAGTCGGCTTCACTTAGGAATTTGACTAAGAAGACTCTTTTTCTTATCTTTTTCTTATTGCACTAGCTTCTACAAAGCGTGTTAGCGAATTGTACGCTATAGACATGAGAGTCAGTTTCTCTCAAGGGAATGCTGTATTTTCGGTCTCTCTAACTTTTCTAGCCAAAAACAAGAATCCGTCTAATCCTTGGCCTTGTTGATTTCCTTTGGTAGAAATATAAAACTCCAGAAACTGCTTGCTGTGCTTTATTCCTATTCCTTTAGAATTTCGATATACACTGACTAACTTATTTACAGTTTTATAGTTAAGTAAACAAAAGATAAATGTCATACAAGTAATGTTACAATAGATTGGATATTTACAGTAGAGTAGTTAAGTTGTTTTCAGATAACAGTATGTACACAAACAACTAAACGAGTAGTTAACATAAACATCCCCCTTTCTTTGGGTTTTGACAAAAATAAGAAACTAACAAATTGATACAACATAAAATAAGGAACAAGTAGGATACATTGTAAACATTAAAATATAAAAACAATAAATTATTCGCCCTTCATCTTTTCTTGCAGACGAGCTGATCTCCTTGGCAATTTAGGCATGTCGCAAATAGGATGATAGCTTGTTTGTTCATCATTAACGCTGGTTTCCCTCAATTTACTAGTTTCTTCCATTTCTGGTATTGCCGATGAATCCTGTATAGTTGGACGGATATGAATTCTATTTCTTCTATAAATCCCTCCTTCCTTTCCTTCAATTATATAGGATCGGTTTCCTTGTGCATGGCTAATGAGCCCTTTTTCCCAACCCTTCTTGTCTGGATTTTGATAATATATAGGTTGCCCCTCGTTTAATTGGTGTCATATCTCTTGCAGTTTTATCATAATATTTCTTTATGGATTCTCTCCGGGTTTCACTTTTTTGAGAGAAACTGGATTGTCATAGTTCATAATTTCAGGAATTATCGACCGTAATTTACGTCCAAACATCATCTGAGCTGAACTTAAGTTAGAGTCTTGACGTGGTGTATTTCTCAGCTCTAGTAACACCAAATATTGATCTTTACATCTGCATGCGTCTTCTTCATCATATTTTTTACTATTTTAACTGCCGCTTCAGCCTTCCCATTTCCTTGAGGATGTCTCCCGGAGATGACATCCTGTGGCTCACTATACCCCACTCTTTAACAAAAACTTTAAACTGAAACGAGCTGAATTGCGGTCCTCCATCGGACACTAATTGGGTAGGAACTACCGTATCTAGCAAACATCTTCTTGATTATCGCTATCACATGATTTGAAGTTGTTGACGTTAGAAACTCTACTTCAGTGAATGAGGATAATAATCAACAATGACTAAATAATTTCTTCCAACAATCTCAAACAATCTAATCCAATTTTATTCCAGGGTCTGCCTCCGTCATCAACATCCATCAAAGATTCCTTCTGATTTCGAGGTTTATACTGCTGGCAAAAATGTCACATGAATTGACCATTTGCTTTATTTCTTTCGACATCCCGGCCAGAATATTGCATCTCTTGCTCGTCGCATCATGCTATCGTAACCAAGATGAGCTACATGAAGTTTCGTTTTGATGGAATTTCGTAGTTTACTAGGAATCAGTATACGAGTTCCCTTTAGAATGATGCCGTCTTGGTAACTCATGGAATCTCTAAAATCGAAGTAAGGCTTTAATACTTCCGGAATTTTGTCTTTTGCGATCAGGCCATCCTTCCTTGATTACAGACAATAATTCTTGCAGCTCTTCATCGTTTCTGGTGGCATCTCTTACTTCCTTTAAAATTGAATCTGGGTAATTTTTCAGTGAATCTATCATCCTTACCAATGTGTGTCTATTTTCCTCTTTGGGGGCAGGGCCCTGCTAAGGGTATCGGCTAACAATAGGCTTTTTCCGCTTTTGTACTGATATTCGACGTCGTACCGGTTCAACCTCATCATTAAAATTTTATTTAAAACGGCATTGGAGCTTGACTTAATGGCTTTTTTTTCGAGGATTGAAAGAAAGAGGCTTATGGTCATATGAACAATAACACGTCGCCCAAAAGTATATTGGTCAAATCGCTCTAAACCAAAAACCACAGAAAGAACTTTTTTCAATCTGAGCCCAGTTACGTTCGTTTCTAGCTAAGGTCCTTGATGCGTATTCTATTGGACGTCCTTCCTGCATAATGACTGCACCAATACCATCCTGCTGCTGTCAACCTGCAATACAAGCTCCTTACTTTGATCAAAATAAGCTAGAACTGGTGTACAGGTGACCTTTTCTTTGATCACTGAGAAACGCGAGTGCACTCATCATTCCATTCAAACTTTGAGTTCTTTCTTGTCAGCTCTCGGATAGGTTCTAAATCATTAGCCAGATTGGGTAAAAACCTTGATAGATATTGCACCATTCCACAAAACCTCCGAATTCCTGAAATATCGGTAGGGGCAGGCATTTCTTTAATGGCCTTTACCTTATTTTCATCAACCGTCACACTGGATGATGTTAAACCAATGTCCCATGAACGGCGATTTCCTTTTTTCTATAAACAGATTTCTCTTCATTTAGTTTGATATTTTTTCTTGACAACGCTTCTGTAGTGACTGAAGATTTTGTTCGTGATCACGCATTGCGTCGTGTTCCTCATTTCCAAAACCAACGACCACAATATCATCAGCTACACAGTTATAACACCCGAAGCCCCTCCAATGCCCTCATTTCAATTTTCGCTTGAAATATTTCACTGCGTCACCTTCAGCCCAGAAAGGTAGAAACCGAGCCCATCGATATCTACCAAAGGGGGTAATCATTGTTGTTAACTTGCTGGATTCTTCATCCAGTCGTATATGCCAAAAAGCCTCTTGAACATCCAGTTTGCTAAATATCTTGGCATGTTTTAGACTTGGCAGTATATCCTCCAAATTGGTAATTTGTAATATTCCCTTTTAAGAGCTTTGTTGAGTGGCTGAGGATCGATACATATTCTTAACTTTCCATTTGTTTTTTGAACGACTGCCATTTGACTAACCCAGTCAGTTGGTTCAGTCTCCGGAATTAAAACTCCTCTTTTCACAAGAGTGTAACTCTTTTTGAACCTTTGATTTTAATGCAATGGGTAAACGTCGGCACGGTAATATTCTTGCTGGTAATGTAGAATCTACATTAAGTTTACCTCTCCAAGGTCACCAAGGTCGCTCATCTCGTGGTCTATGTCAATTTTTGATACAAATGCTTTACCATTGACAAAACACGAATCCCATCTCTTGATATGTCTTTGACCCAAGTAAACAACATTAGGTCATTTGAAACCACAATGAAGGTTACACTTCTAATTTCATCATTTTTGGGGTTCTTCACATTCAATGTTGTCTCGCCAATGGGCGAAAGCTTGGATTTATTCCACATGGCGAGTTTCACAGACGTTGGTCGCACTTGATTTTTTCGTAATTTTTACGTAATTCTTTGTGGTATTGTTTATTATAAGCTGTAACCATGCCTCGTAGAAAGCATCAGAGACAACGTAAATTACTATCAGAGACAATGAAAATGGTATACATGAAGGAACAATAGGTCCAAAGAATGGAGCCAGTTTTATTGGGGTTTAGGTGAATAAATATACATGGTAACTTTCAAATGCGTTTTTCTCGAAACTTTGTTTTTTGGCTAAAAAGGTCCATTCAAACCCTTATAACTTTGCCAATTTTTAATAGATTTCAAATATTTTGGGCTCAAATGATTTGTAGATAAATTCTGCTTTACCATTGACAAACACGAATCCCATCTCTTGATATGTTTCTTTGACCCAAGTAAACACATTAGGTCATTTGAAACCACAAATGAAGGTTACACTTCTAATTTCATCATTTTGGGGTTCTTCACATTCAATGTTTGTCTCGCCAATGGGCGAAAGCTTGGATTTATTCCACATGGCGAGTTTCACAGACGTTGGTCGCACTTGATCCCTTTTGACATACCTTTGACATATTGCATTCACGGGTCAGCACCCGTATCCAAATGAAATCTAACCTCGGCATCGTTTACAATTAACAATGCAGTTAATCTATTTGAATTTTTTCATTGCAACCGGTACCATCCACATGTAATGATCGTAGCCTTCATCTGCCTCTTCGTTCTTCTCTCTAACAATTTTTACTGTTTTCTTACACACAGCCTTGAAATGGGGGGGGGGGGTTTCTTCCTTTACATGCTTCACAGACTTTTCCCCATGCTGGGCTTTTTGATTTTTCAAATTCATGCTTATACCACAAAAATCGACACTTCACGGCATACCTGTCCATATTTTTTGAGTCCATAAAATCCTTATTAAAGGAACCATCTGTAGTTTTGGTTCTCCAATTGTTCACCTTATTAACATTCTCAGAACCAACTTCGCACATCTCTTTAGCACAATTAACGGTTGCTTCATAAGCCAAACATATCTCGACAGCTTTTTCTAAATTTAAGTTTCTTTCTCGAAGTAGCAGCTCCTGTAGTTTCCCTGTCACTGAAAACAATTTTATCCCTTATCATTCGCTCTTTTTCTTGAAAATTACATTTATCGGCCTGAACCTTGAGTTCTATCAAAAATGAATTAATGGCTGTTTGTATGTAATTTTCCAAAACCTGAAGGACTGTAACACTTCACTGGTACGAGGACAACAATACTCTTCTAATCTCCTAATTACATCATCAGGATTATCTTTCTGCTCCTCTGTTTCAAAATTAAACTGGTCAAATATTTCTACCATTTGTGGTCCTGCGCAATGGAGTATAATTGCAACCTTCGTTTTCTTGGGTTTAGAACTAGCTCCGCTTGCTGTCATATAGATGTCCACTTGTCTCCTCCATTTTTTGAAAGTATCAGCAAGATTATCATCCAAGGGGTCTAGTGGTGGAGGCAAACGAAACACAGATTCAGCCATTTTCTTCAGGAAAACACGTTTTGTAGCAATAGTCTTCTTTCTTCCTTCTTTTTTTTTTTCTTTTGGATTCTTTAAATACCGCTGCCACCATGTTGATTTCCTTTGGTAGAAATATAAAACTCCAGAAACTGCTTGCTGTGCTTTATTTCCTAATTCCTTTAGAATTTCGATATACACTGACTAACTTATTTACAGTTTTATAGTAAGTAAACAAAAGATAAATGTCATACGAGTAATGTTCAATAGATTGGTATATTTACAGTAGAGTAGTTAAGTTGTTTTCAGATAACAGTATGTACACAAACAACTAAACAAGTAGTTAACATAAACAGGCCTAGGAGTTTTGTGGTTAGGAACTTATCTGATTTGGTAGGATATGAGGAGGAAGAAAGGCTCTTATGTCCAGTCAGGGCAATTAAGCAGTATCTTCTTGCCACTAAAGAGATTAGAGGCCAATCGTCTAAGCTCTGGACCTCGGTTCAAAATCCCTCTCGTCCTCTTTCTAAGAATGCTATATCGTTCTTTATTAGAGAGCTTATCAGTGAAGCTCATTCGCAGTCTGAGAACGACACACTTTCCGTTCTGAGAGTTAAAGCTCAAGAAGTTAGAGCAGTTGCTACTTCTTTAGCATTTAGAAAATTTTTTTCTCTATCTACGATTCTTCAGAGTACATTCTGGAGATTGAATTCGGTTTTTGCGAGCCATTATTTCAAAGAGATAGAAACGGTTTTCGAGAATTGCAGAATGTTGGGTCTGGTGGCGGTTTCTTGCATGGTGTTGGGAGAAACGGCACAGGGGTCGTCACCTCTAAGCTAACTTTTCGCCTTGAAATAGGTCGTTGAGTTCAAGGGAAGCTGGTTTTAATAATGGTTGGGTATATATGTTTTAAATCTGGTGTTGGTGACAAATGTTTTGTAAGATTGAATTGCTGGTCTTAGCCCAGGGCAAGGGCAATCTTTGTTGTTGCTATCCTCCGTCAGTCAGCCTTGACTCGCTTGAACTACGGAAGGATTCCACTCCTGTAGAGGCTAACTTTGGTCAGATACCAATTCCTCTACAATAGTAAGAAGAGCACTGACCAGAGGCAGTAACAGTCTGCTGTAGCTCTCTTACAAGGTAAGGTACAACAGACATCTTGAGTGTTTACTGGTATTGTAATAAATGTAACTCATTTAGAAATACTAGTGGTCCACTGAATCCCACCTTCCCATCAATGTGTAATCAGCTGTATAATTGTTCGGTAAGACACTACAATAAAAATGAAATTTTCATTAGTAAAATGAAGTTTTATTGTATACTTACCAAACAATTATGATTATACCCACCCTCCTCCCCATAGGTGGATGGAAGGGCAGAAAGAATTGGATTCACCTGGGCAGTTGTACCTGGTTCTCCCGCGAGTGGAGGGAGATGACGTCATCACCACCAGTGTTGGCGACGCCTAAGTGCCAAATTTGAATTTAGTCTCCTGCCGCTCGTGGAAATCACGGCTGTTTAATTGTTTGATAAGTATACAATAAAACTTCATTTTACTAATGAAAATTTCATATTTTATGGCGTTAGACAAGCCCTAAAAAACCGGATTGACGATAACAGAGACGCCGATAACTGGGGACTGCATGTAGTTAATTATTAGGTTACCAAGATTTGGTGATGATTTATTACTTGAGAGAGAGAGAGAGAGAGAGAGAGATGCAAAGTTGAATGTGGTTTTGTCACAAGAATAAAAATTTTGTTAAGGCCCTCTCAGGTTGATGGTATACTCTGTGTGTGCACATTCCACAGCATCAACTAAGCTAGGAACTTAATTGCAGAAGATAGAGATACTAGATTATGGTATTCTCCCAAAAATTGTTATTACCCGTGGGTGTTTTAAGCCCTAAATATTTGGTATTACATTGTATTTTGGGTGTAAGGGCCTCCATTAATTTTATTCTCATTTTCTACAGAGAATGGTAATGACCTTTAGGGTCTCAGAGCTTCAGATGTTATTAGGTTATGCTGGCAAGAACAAAACTGGTCGTAAAAATGAGCTACAGAGCCGAGCCATTGAAATTGTAAGGCTTCGAAACCCTGCCATACAAGCAAAAATAAAAGAATTATACAAGAGCATTCAGTAAGTATTAATTTTAACTTGGGAGAGCCACCTTGACTTGTTTCAAAATCAGTAAAGATATATTTGTATTTACGTATTTAAAAGTTAAGACCATTTTTTTTCATGATATATATAAGAATTAACTTTAATTAACTTTAGCGTATTGGTCATTTGAGCCTTTAGTATTTTGAAAGTTTTATTTCTGGTTTTGTATCTGGACAGGGTAACCTTTTGTGTGGTTAAGGTTCAAAGTTTTGCATGCTGTTTTTTATTCTTTTTAGTTATGGTTTCACAGTTGAGTACATTTTTGTTAATTGCATTTCCCGTAAGGTTTACATGTAGATGTTTGATAGTTTTTTATTTTTTTTTAAAGCAAAGGTCTGGTGGTGGACTCAAGGGTTTCTGGACTAACTTATTTTCTTGCTTTATGCATTAAATTTGTTTTTTAATCTCTTCCAGCAAGTTTCTTCTATGACCTTTGTGTTTTAAAGGACAGTTAACTGTTTATACCCAGAGTATGGAGTGATTCTTTCTTTGAATAAGTATCGTTTTACTGGTATACAATTTGTCCTGAAGTTTATAAAGGCTTAGATTTTTTGTTTCCTTTGTAAACAATGAATGCATATTTCTTTTGCCACTTTCATGTATTACTCCATTACTAAGTTATGAGATTTGTGGGAAAAAAAAAAAAAAAATTGGTAGAACAAGAGACTTCAGTAGACTCGGTCCTTGATCACAACTAGAACTCGAAATAATCTATTTCAACACGAAATTTTGAGTAAATTTGATATTTGGAGCTCACAAAAATCCAGAATCCGACCCAATGAAGCACAAGATTTTTGTAAACAAAAGTGGTTCGGTCAGTCGCCACTAGTATCGTTGTTCCCTTTCCCATTTGGTGAGGACGATAAGAACCACAATTGAACTTAGAAAGATTATTGAAAATTGTTATGACAACCATAAAATCCTGCCTAGATTTTTTATGATAGGTTAACCCTAGAAGTGTCTAGTTGTGTCAGTGGTTAGCTACAGTCACAATTGTTGACACTACTTAAAACATTTGTAATAATGGTAGAAACCATAGGTTATTCAAGTGAATTACTGGTGATACAATTTTTGATACTGTAAACAAAAAAACTGTAATTACAGCAATTACCGTGGATAATTACTATAATTAGACGTTAGGGTGAACGAGTTCTCTTTTTGTTACAGGTGTATGATCTCTCTCTGTAATTCTACAAACCGAAAAGGTCTATAAGCCTAAACATAAATATTTTTTGTCGAAAGTGGTAATTTGAAAAAGTTAAAACTTATTTTACAGAACACAAATAAGTATTGTCATCATACGCCATTTGCAATTAAAATTGTTTGCATTCTCAAAATCTTGGCTGATTGGGTGCCATCCATATCTTCATTGCCATTACACTTGGCTGGTAGAAGAGATGTAATTTAGATGCTTTTTCTTGTAAATGAAAAAAATTTGGTTTAAAACATGCACAATTCTTGATTGTGTAAGTGTTAAGTGTGATTTTGCCAGTTCTGAACATCAGCTTTACCTGCACCGTTTTTTTTAAAATGACGTCTGCAGTTAGCTGTTTCTTGATTTGTTTATGTCTGCACAGGTTTACAATCGCTTCATCTGTAATTTAAAGAGAGAGAGAGAGATAGCATGTATTATCACCTTATTAATGAATTATAATATGATTTGTGATTTCCGTTCTGGTTTTGCTTATATTCTTGATTTTGCTTATATTCTTGAAATATCAGCTGATTTCATTTAACTGATATGATCACTGTCTTTAGATGCCGAATGGAAGTTAATTTACGAAAGAAAGCTGGGTTTAAGAATTGCAGCTACTTTATTTGTAAACTTAGTATATTAAATGAAGTGCTACATGTGTATTTTTGTGCAAGATTTCAGACAGTGGCTTTTGCCTACCAAAATATTTTGCCAGGTCTGCTCATTATTTGTAATTCCCAGCCATGCTTGACTTCTGATGCTCATAATTCACAGTTCTAAGTCGTGCTTGACTTCGAGCCTTGTTGTTTATTAAGGGGACCACCTCCCGGGCGGGGGGCCAGATAGGGAGGGTTTGGGGTCTGGAAGAAAAACATTTTTTTATTTTTGCTATTTGTGTTGCAAAGGGTACTGCTGAATTCGTATTCCAAAAGGCCTAAAAATGCGATTTTCTACAGGTATATGTATATGAGCCAAAATGTTCATTTACGTAAAACAGTCAAATAGCATACTCATTTATTCAATATAACTTTTTCTTACAGTGCTATATTACTGGCTTGCCAGACAAAAGATTATAGCTGAATTCGTATTACAAAAGGCCTAAAATTGCGATTTTCTACAGGTATATATGAGCCAAAATGTTCATTTACGTAAAAAATGTCAAATATCATACTCATTTATTCACTATAACGTTTTCTTACAGTGCTATATTACATTGTCGTATGATAGCATTTCCCGATGGATATGGCAATGCTTAGAAGAAGCTGAAGAATCCCGTGGACAGATTGTTACCCACAAGAATTGAAAGGCGAAGCATACATAACTTAGTGCTCGTGATTTTTTCGTAATTTTACGTAATTCTTTGTGGTATTGTTTATTATAAACTGTAACCATGCCTCGTAGAAAGCATCAGAGACAACGTAAATTACTATCAGAGACAATGAAAATGGTATACATGAAGGAACAATAGGTCCAAAGAATGGAGCCAGTTTTATTGGGGTTTAGGTGAATAAATATACATGGTAACTTTCAAATGCGTTTTTCTCGAAACTTTGTTTTTTGGCTAAAAAGGTCCATTCAAACCCTTATAACTTTGCCAATTTTTAATAGATTTCAAATATTTTGGGCTCAAATGATTTGTAGATAAATTCTGCATAATTATCATTATATACATTTTTGACATTTTTTTAATATTCAGTATGAGCTTATGTTTTTGTTCAACTTTTGTCAAAATATTTTTTTTCAAAATTTGGTCAAAATGCAAAAAGAAAAAGGTATTTTTTTTGCAATTCTGTATAATGTTTTCTATAGAGTATACTTTCAGCTTTAAATTGATGTGTTTATTTTGAAAATTGGTTAAAAATCAAGCCTTAGGGTTTTAAAAAAGGCCAAAAATTTTTGGTTCCGAAAGGAGAAAAATATTCATAAAAAAAAAAAAACTAATAATCAGATCAGGCTGAAACTTACTGGGGAACCTTTTTATAATGGTTTATATACGCTGTAAAAAAAATGAAGTGGATAGCAGGAAAAAAAATTATCCCTCCCCTATGGGGTGGAGGTGGTCCCCTTAAAGGGCAATATTTTCTTGGTAGTGTCAAATTAAAGGGTTTTGCAATATCGATAGTTCCCCAGTTATCCTTAATATTAAGATTCTTTCCAATTTTAAGGGGGCCGGCCGGTACCCCTATATGGGGGTATAGGGCGAAAAATGCAGTCATGAAAAAATTCATGGAGCTTCGTATGGCAACGGAGAATGCATATACGAAATATTTCGCCAAAATTCCTCTTACTTTATAGTTACAGGGTAATTAGTAAATGTAACTCAATAACCCAAAAACATTTATCCTTACAAGAATAGGCAATATTTATTCTATTATCATAAATTTTGATAATTATTGTCAAGAAATTGTGAGCAATGGCATCTGTAGAGATTCTATGAGTCGTTGGAGGGAAGGTTCTCAGCTTACACCCCTTAGTGCAAGCAGAAACATGTAAGACAAGCAAAACATTTCGCTAACATAGAGAAGAAGAAAATTTGCTCTAATAAGCTGAGTTACTGAAAGAGAGAGACAGAGAGAGAGAGATACTTGTTGACCTTCAAATTCTATCTTTTTCTGGTGATATAAGTTCACCGTCAACATGGTTCGGAAGTCGTGTAAAGCCGTTGCTTCCGTTACTGAATAACCACTGGTTCCATGCAATGTAGGTCCCGTTACTAAATAACCACTGGTTCCTTGCTACGTAAAAATATCATACAAACGAACCAGCTAGCGACGCAACTATGGGAACTTTTCTTAACCCTTAAACGCCTATTGGACGTATTTTACGTTGAGATAAATTGTCTGTCAGGTGCCGATTGGACGTATTTTACGTTGACAGAAATTTTTTTTTTTTTTTAATTCGCAGAAAAATACTTATAGGCCTACCAGCCGAAAACTTTTGAATCACGCGCCTAGGGGGATGCTGGGAGTTCACAGATCAAGGTGTTATTTTGTTTACAATCGTTACACAGGCGCGCAAGCGCGAATTTCTTTCTTATCGCACTAAAAAGTATCAGTGACACATCTCGGAAATTATTTCGTCACTGACATAATTTCGCACCATTTTAAATTAGCCGTTACATGGAGTATTATATATGAAAATGTGCACAATATCATGAAAATGCATTTTATTGCATTTTCATTAAAAAAGACCCTTCAAATATTGATTATTTTGCATTTCTGGAGTCATGTTTCTTCCGTCAGATTGCCATCGTAAGCGTTGTAAACTGGAAATAATTTCTGATGCATATAGTAATTGAAAAGTGTCGTAACCTCGGAATGTTGTAAGCCGAACCTGTGGTAAGCCTGTACATGCATTATGATTACAGCAATTTATTAAAATTACCATTTTTCTCAGTAAAGCAGTTGTTCGACTTTAGCAAGTAGATATCTGTCAGTGTAAGAACCTAACTGAGGCAATAGTCTCTCTCTCTCTCTCCCTTTCCATTTCATCAATGTAATACTAATGATACTCCTCCATCTTCCTCTTAAAAAATTCCAGTTTTTAGAATTATGGATGAAGCAATTATTGTAAATGTGTATTGACATGAACAACCGAATTGAGAAACAGCTGATTGTTGACCTCATTTACTGTAACTGTCGAGAGTTTATTAAGCTCTGTTAAAATTGTCAAGTTGCTAAACCATGCAGATTCTCAATTGTGGCATCCATAAGTAAAAATAAAATAACATTTTTGTTCATCCCTCATGCAATTGAGATCTCAAGAAAGAATGCTAGTAAATTATAGCTGCAGGTTATAGCTAAGGCTGAAAAAAACTGATAATGGCCAGGCGGAAGTTAATTTATGATAAAAGGTATATCCGAATTATATCCCTTCTAACAAATAATGGCAATGAAGATATCGATGATACTAAATTAGTTGAGCTTTTGAGAATGTAAACACTATCAAATGCAAATGATGTACGTGGCATTGTTTATATTCTGTAATACAATAACAATATGATAATACTAATATTGTAATTGGAAACAACCACCAAAACAATCTTAAGTCATCATTATAAATACATTTGTACTGTTTAATTTTTGCAATTAATCACTTTTCTCCAAAAAAAATTCAGTTTTCTAATTTAGAAGTCATCTTATACTACATCTTATACTACAGATATGGGATAAACTCATGAAAATTTGCCGTGATGTTTTACCTCGTCATATCTAAAGGTTGTCGTATACATGGAAATATACAGTAAATTTAAGTCTATTAAACAAAATTTTCTGCCTTCATGACTTTTTTTTTTTTTTTTGAAGCTACGAACAATTGTTGTAATACGAACATTAGCCCGGACATACTGACAACACTTATTCCGGTAAATGTCCACCAATAATTTTATTCATAATCACGTTATTTAGACTTTGCTCTCGCTGCAAAGTCTACAAAAAGTGCGATAGATGTGGGTGGTGTTTGTTCACAAAATCAATATTTTGCAGTGCCAACCTTTGATTGCATTGCATGTTGGGGTTAGCTCGTCATCCGTTTGTTCGTTCATATTCCACATTGAGAGTGCAAATCTTCCCTGCGCTCTATTTCGTTGTACGCGAGTGATGTATCTCCATAATAGTCTACAACCTTATCCTCTGGTACAAACGCAAGTCATAGCTGGGAATTCATTTTGCAATGATGTAATGGCTGCTGCCTTGAAGTCTATCACAAAAGATATCTGGGTGCCAAAGTTGGGTGTAGAATTTTAAGCTGTGAAAACAGTGTATTGTATGTGTCTCTTAGTTTTGTTGGGAAGTAGTGCATAAACACATGGCACTCTCTGATTGTCTATCAGGTCATGAATGGTGTAGAATTTTATAAAGTTCCAGCACAATTTTGAATGTCCCATCTAAGAACCATTGGTCTGCGTTATCCAAAATATCCGTGCCCCTATGGGTTGCGAATACCAGGAACTAGTTAGCATCTCTAATTCTATTGTCATACAGAAGAAATTCTTCCTCATTTGCAAGACGTCCGTATTGTGGTGGAAGATCAATAGTGCTCTGATCGTTTAGGAGCATTTGTGATTGATCATTAAACCTCTCAAAGTTGTTGAATAGTACCTCTCACATTGAGTACAGGCCCCAACTGAATTGCTGCGTTTTAGGATAGGTTGACAACACTCTTAAGTTATGATCTGTTGGATGGTCTTCTGTGTTTCCTCTGCCCTCATCTTGATTTGGTGCATGCGTGTTAGTTGGTACTTCCCATCAGTTCTTTGCCTCTGATTCTGAGTCTTGCCTTCCATTGGACTTGGTTTTCGCCCATGAGTCATCTCTTTTCGCAGTCATGACTCCACACCTTTGGCGAGATCTTCCTTGTTTCACATAGATATCCCCCTTGAACACCACTTTTCGAGCATCTCTTTATCGTTTGTAAGAATTCCACGATGAATTTACACAGTATATCTTATACTTGTGAACTAGGCACGCTCTTTTAATGGTTATAGGGTTCCAACGATCTTTTACTCCTGCTATTACCAATCATCGCCAAAATCCTTTTGAACTATCTGGATACCTTATTGGAACAAGCATTGGGAAAAATAAAAATGCTTGGTACTTACACTAACCAATCATTGCCAAAATAATTTTGATCTATCTGAATACCCTATTATTGGAACAAGCATTGGGAAAAATAAAGATGGTTGGTACTCACACTGAAGATAGGGGGAAATAGCTAAGGGGGGGAAATGGTGTGGGTATATCTCCTGGGGGAAATCTCCCGTTCCCACTTCTTTGGCCTCCATCTAGTGAATTTGTGCTGAACTCTCCCATATAGACTGACTCTTGTTGACTTGCATAATTAGTTGTTGAATGCTGCATTTTTGTTTCGTGTTTGTTTTACTATGCTGGAGAAGAATCTGTCACAAAGGTGTTGCATAGAAAAAGCATTTGTATAGGTGCTTCAAGTCTCCTCTTACTATTGACCTATATAGATATTTTTTATTCCAGGGGGTAGGGATTGTACACATCTCTCTCCCTGTAAGGAGGGCATTAGAGTGAGAATAGGAAGAAGGATAGGAAGTGTTTACAGTCATCTTTGAGAGACGAACACATCCCCTGTGGGTGTTGAATCTTCTAGTTCTTTTCTTCCCACCCCTGTTGTGCCCCTCCTCATCCTCCTCTCACTGAGGAGGGTACACATGGTGGGGAAGGCACTTATGATTTGCTCCCTGATGACGGGTCAGGTATCTGGGCAAACCTTTAAAGGTTGATGGTGTTGGGAGGAATGGTACTGACTAACTTTACCAGTGTAAACTTGTGGGCATACTTTGTCCTCAGAAGACTGGATATGATTTTGTGTCTATTCTTGAGGCAAGTTTTGGCTGGAGATAGTCTTGTGCTTCAGAACAGTCTGGTGGGGGCACATCTCTAGTCTTCCTCGAGAATAATTTAGAGCCAGTGGTGGGTAGGAGATTGGAGCCCTTTGATACTCTTTTCCACCTTGTAGTTTTATGTATGCCACTTACCAAGTAGTTACATAGGTATAGTTTCTAAATCTGTCGGCAGCTAAAATTTTTGAAATTCGTGGTACACTCCATTTCCCTTTCAGCGCTGAATGACCTCATAAGTGTCAGTGCCAGTCCATGTTAACTCACACTTTTCACAGTCAGAATGGCTGATATTGACTTGGTGTCTGATGCTATAGCCTAAATTCCATAATTCACTCATTCATTGCGGGCCAGGAACCCCCTTTGGCATTTCAGATGACCTGCTGTACACTTGTTCTCTCTGCCTAATGGCAGTTTTATATTCGTATGTACATTATGTGTAAATACTGCAACATAGACGTGTTTCACATTCATATATTAGGTTGTACATAATGAGGTTTAAGAACTGAATACACTTGTGAAGTCTTAAATGTGCTAGATTCATTCTTGACTTCAGCGACAGAAGTTTCTCTTTTGGAATGCATAGTCACTACAGATGTGAACACCAGAGAAACAGCCTCTTGTGGAAAGGGAATCTTCATCACAACTCAACTTGAAAAGCCATAATCTCGGAGGAAAGAATTGTTCAAACAGCTGGCAGTCACTGGAAAACCTGAGGCATGATTATTCTTCCATGTTTATAGTAATACTTGCTTTTCCCTCTTTGACTAAAATCTCTTATGAATAATATTGTTCAGTAATTCTCAAATGTGAATGTTTAAAGGTACATCCTGTTGACTGAAGGCCACTATAGGAGACACAGGCCCTGCAGTCTCCTAACTTTACTGGTTGTGGGGAGTTGTGTGAAATTGAAGAAAGAAGAAAGTTTCCTTCTTTCAGTTTGAGCCTGAGTCCAAACCAGATGTGAATATATCCTTTGGATGACAAAATAGTCATCAGAGATGAAGAAGCCGAGTGTTCATTGGCAAGAAAGGATAGAGTTGCACAGACTAATGGCCAGAACAGAAGTGCTAGGTCATTCCAGGGGTAGAACGTAGTAGTATAGGGTGTGGCGGTTAATGTGGCTCAACACAGTATTCAGGATAGTTAAGTGGTGTGCTACTCTGTCAGCAAGGAAGGCTAAAATTGTTTCTCCACATTGAATCCAGAATGAGAGTATCTTGGATAGGTTCATTCCTGCTGAATAAGGAATTTATGTCAGGAAATGGACAGATAAGTCTTGTACCTGGTCGTAGTAGTGATAATGAAGTTGGTTAGGAGCAACCTGAGGGCTGACTGGCAGCTGTGAGCTGGGAATCTTTGCACTGGAACACCCCTGTAAAAGGATAGAAGATAGGAGGGCATGATTGGAATCTGGTCAAAATTGGATTTTGATAGATGAGTAGCATTGGTGTTGTAGGCAGAGGAATTTATTTGTCTTGACTACTACAGCTGTATCTATGTGTCTTAGCTAGTTGCCATCACCTCCATCTGAAGAGGTCATGGGCCAGGCAGCAGGGTGAGCAGTTGTGCCAGTTCTTTTCAAGTAATTCAGGTGGTGAGCATGTCCAAGGGTGAGGCAAGTGAAGCTATATGTAGTAAGTCTGTCATCTCATAAAAGGGTTAGGCTGCTAGCACTGATTCGGAGTTGGTAATCAAAGATGGGCTGGTCCATAAGAGAACCAGGTGAAGGGTAAGCATAGCTATCCATTGAACTAACATTGAACCACAAGTTTATATCAGAATTGGCCAGGCCAGCCAGACAAGGTATCTTTTAAACAGAAAAGATTGAGCAAGATAACATCTGGGCCAGTAGCATCTGACCACTGTTGCAGCTAATTGGCCACTATAAGCATTGAAAGCTCTTTAACCCTTTCACTACAGTGGGTGATTTTAGTCTTGTTGGAGTTTGTAATACAGTACTTCACTGCAAAAAATTACTTTAATCCATACCTTGTAAGAAATGGTAGCCTTATCTCCCATGTAAGGAGATGTTATATTTAGTCATCTACTGCCAGTGTCTGCTGATGAGTTTTTGAAATACAGGCTAAATTACATACCTATGAAAGGTTTTCTACATTTCTAGTAACATAATTTGGTATTTTTCTGTATTTCCAGTGTGTAGTTTGTCATAATGTGTTTAGAAAGTCATAATTTGCATTGAGATGGTCAAATTAATTTTTTTACATAATAGAATTATCTCTTTTCTAGGATTAACATAAGTTTTGACAAGGAAGCTTCATTACTGAGAAGGAAGGGTTGTTTTCATTTGTTAGCTGTAGTGTAGCCTATCTAACAACCAACATCCTGATATTGTGATATGTGACATTGAAATTGGTTCATGTATTATGATGATACATGTACATATTTTGGTTTAGCATAAAACTCAGCAGGGGTATTTTGTTCACTGAGAATGAATATTAGTGTACATTCATTAGCTTAACTGCTTCCTTTTAACTTTTCCTTTAACTCTATTGTAACCTTTATTATAACATCCTTTTTTTATGGCTTGACTGCTCACCCAGTGGCACTCAAGGAAATATTGTTTGTTTCTAAATACAATTTTGATCTTTCTCATCTGGTGATAAGTGAGGATGATGGTTATGATTTCTGAGGTTAAATGGTAATAATTCCAAACAACTTTGGTAGTAGAAATTATACTGACCCTCAGAAGGGTAATTGGATTTTAAAACTCTGTTCCATATGAATGCTTCATGAAAGTTTTTCCAGAGGAAATGTGTGACTATATTGTAGAAGAATCAAACAAGTATTTCTGTTATTTGGTAGCTAACAGACTCTCTTTACCTAAAAGATCCATGTATCATCAGTGGACAGATTTCATTTCCATGGATATAAAAGCTTTTCTTTCAGTGAAGATTGTACAGTGGGTTGTCACTTCCCTACCATTGAAAGTTTATTTTAGTGAAAATGGCTTCATATTAGATACACCAGGTTTCAAAGTATTGTCAAGGTTAGACATCAGTTTAAAATTAAAGCAACATTACCAGTATTTGAGGGAAATATAACATACAAAATCTTGTAGTAATGTGATAAAAAGAAAAATTCAAGTAAATTTAATTTACTGCTTGTCAGAAGAAATCTCAGAGGTGAAGTTGATCCTCAAACCCTACCGAAGCATTTTCCAGCAAAGTAAGTGGGGAAAAAATGAAAAACTCCAATGTACAGTGTTCTATATCCTGCTGAAGAATTGCCAAAAAAAGGTAAAAGAAAATGTTAAGTACATTTTGTAAGGAAGCCACCTCTTGGTATTTTTCCTTGTCTTGAAGTACACCTTAACTATAAAGTATACAAGAAGCATTGCCAATGGTGATGATGAATATAGTATAATATATTGATGGTGTATGGAAATGATAGGTTGTGTCACTAATAAAGTATAAAAACAAAGCATTTAATTTATTTCCAGTTTGCCCGTGTTTGTAATCTGTTTAGAAGCCACTTCTGTATTTTTGACAAACAATTTTTTTGGGATAGCAGACATGCATACGGTACAAGGAGTGGTTGGTGCCAATGTGGAAAATGAATGTTCTATTATACATTAGTATTGTACCAAAAGGATGGCTAATGCTGCTAACAATGCTCCCAGAAACCTATAAATTTTAATTGTTCCAACGGCGTATACTTGCCCCGAACTACTATCGTAGGAGAATCCCGGATGTCAATCCGGTACTGACTAGAAAAAAACTGGTTTTCCCCTCCTAACCCCCAGGCAGGTACGTGCCCCAGGGTCGAAGATCACGACCTCTGACCCAACCTCCAGTCCTTTTCTGGGCGCTGTAGCGTTCACGCTCTTCAGCTTGTCGTCCGTTACCTGCTCGTTTCCCTTTGTTTTCCGTGTATGGTGTGTTTGCCGCGCGTGTGCGTTTTTTCGGAGTGGGATGGATTCTTCATCTCAACGGTGTTGCCCTGGTCCTGAGGGCAGGGTTGTGGGGTGTTTCTTTCTCCCGTCAAGATAGATCCCCACACTTTGTGCAACAAGTGTTGGGGTCGCCCTTGTTTTGCTTGAGGCCACATGGAGAATGCGCTGCGTGGTTGGAGGAGCAGTGGGATCTGGCTTCAACTAAGAGAAAGAAGAAGCCTTGTTCTCCTTACAAGAAGAATTCCTCGGAGGTCCTCTGGAGTAGGAGACAGGCAGTCCCTGGGTTACGACGGTCTCGGCTTACGACGTTCCGAGGTTACGACGCATTTTCCAGGGTTACGACGCCTACAATGCTCATCTGGCAGATGAAATATCACACCAAAAATGCAAAATAATGAATATTTGAAGGTTTTTTTGATGAAAAATGCCATAAGAATGTAGTTTACATAGTTTTCAATGCACCCAAAGCATTAAAAGTGAGGTTTTCTTAGGATTTTTAACGATGTTCTGGCTTACGACGATTTTCGGCTTACAACGCGTCTCAAGAACGGAACCCCCGTCGTAACCTGGGGACTGCCTGTGGGCCTGGAGGTCCTTCACTGTCTCTGGTTCCTTGTCAGGATTCTCTGGCAGAGCGTCAGAAGTTTTCCCCTGTCCCCTTCCAGCGAGGGGACCTATGGCAGGGCCCGAGGAGTCTGTGTCTTTATCCGTGCAGAATGTGCCGTTGGACGATTCCGCTTTTTTGCAGTAGTGCTCGGGGCATGGTGGTCTGCGGAGTGCCCCATCAATGGACGCTCTGGTTGCGACGCTGCACTCCGCCAAGGATTTGCCTCCTACTGCAGTGTACTCTGCTTCTGAGTGGGGTGCTCCGCTCGGTCCTCCCAGGGTTCCCGTAGGACTGTCCTCATCCTCCTCCATGGGGAAGCTTCCAGGTAGATGGCGTGAGCTAACAGAGTCGTCAGGGGTTCCCCCCTATCAGTGGTCGGGTACTCCCTATACCCCAGGTAGGTCCCCCCTGCAGGAGGAGAAGTTCCCATTATGGGGCCCCTCCTCCTCCCCTACTGGGATGGAGGTTTCTCGCTAGTAGAGGGAGTTCCTGGGGGAGGCCCCCTCAGTCCGTTCCCATGCGGATCACCCTGGCCGCTCTGCCCACTCACTGTGGGACAGGAGCAGCCGCAGAAGAGACAAGAGGAGAGACATCTTGTCAGTGGATAAATTGTCGGAGGACGGCCCCTTGTACAGATCCTCACGTAGGAGGCACTGTCGCTCCAAGGGGAGGCGTTATGGGAGGAGTCGATGTCAGTCTTGCTCCTCCTCCCTGGATTGTCTGTACAGATCTCCCCTTCATAGCCGGGACTGCTGGGGTCGGAGCAGGAGCGGCTGTCACCAGGATGACTGGCGTCGTAGATGCCACCGCTTACTGACCGTCCGGTCTCCGAGGTGGTTCCCTAGCACACCGCTTCCTCGGGGTCCCCCCGTGAGAGGTGCCTCGCGCCCTCCCAGGTTTGTCCCCTTGGCTCCAGTAGATCCCATGCCGGTTCTAGTGGCCCAGCGGCCCCTGCTCTAGCCGGCTGGGCTCCGTCCTGTTCGGGACCTCTGCTCCTGCCTGACGCGCATGCAGAGCGAAGCGCTCCCTCCCCTTGCTCCCCTGACGCGGTGGCCGGAGGGTGGCCCATGACGGCCCCTCATGCTCCGGTACCCCCCTGGGGAGGGCGTCGTAGTTCTCTGTAGAGGTCCCCCGTTCAATCCGGCAGCCCTCTCCTCCCCTGTCCCTGTAGCTGGTGGCGGGTCCTTCCATGTCAAGGGAAGATTTTGAAGAGGATGCCTTCACATAAAACAGTCTACAAAGCCCCCTGGAGGTCCAAGGTCCCATGGATGAGGGCTCGGTGCTCCGTAGAGTGCTTGGGGTGATCTGAGCGAAGAATGGGTTAGTGGAGCCCCCCTCTCCCCCTGACTTCAGGAGGACCTTGGCTGTGGACAGTCTCTTCGGGGAGCAGGTAGAGACCAAGCCTTCCTTGTCCCTTCCCCAGGTGCCGTACTCGGCCAAGGCGCTGGCGCAGGTTGAAGAGGTTGTGGCGGGGTCCAAGAACTCCCCGAGAGCCCTGGGCTCACTGAAGCTCCTCCCAGTGGCCAAAGCCAGACAGAGGAGGTTGAATGCCCCAGAAGGTAAGTACCTGGCTCCAAAGTCGGTGGAGGGCCCTCTCACAGCCCTCGCTCCATGTCTTTCAGGAGAGATGCTGTTGGCAGGCCCCATCTCCATCTCTAAGCAGGAGGCCATGGCCATGGAATCCGCGGTGTGGACCTCCATCCATGTCGCGTCGTGGCTCGATCACTGGACGGGCACAGTCACTAGTTTTGCTACAGAGCACGACCTACAAGATGAGAATGAGTTGGCCGCCTTCAAGGAGCTGGTTCTGTCAGGGGGGCAAGTCGCTTGGCTTCATGGCCACCCAGTGGACTAACTGGGTCTTAAGGAGACAGACGTTGTCCTTGCTCGCCTCCCTTGGTGTTTTCCGGACAGGGAGGCGAAGGCCCTCAGGAACACTCTGGTGTCAAGGGAATCCCTGTTCCCTGACCGTCTGGTGGAAGAGGCCCAGGAAAGCTGGAGGAAGGCGAGCCAGGATTCCATCGTCTACAGGGCGTCGTCGTCATTCAGACAATCAGCTCCGTGGCGTAGCCAAGAGACACAGAAGCTGTGGCAAGGGTCCAGGCTTGGGGCAGGGCCCCCTCAAGTATGCTAGAATCATCTTCAGGAGGGTGGGGCCCTCAGAGAACTCAGTCCTCCTGTTTTAGAGCCAGGGCCGCAACCTCTCGGAGAGGTAAAGGCGGCTGCTTCCCCAGAAGTAAGTAGGAGGTGAGGCCTCCTACCTGACTTTATCATTCGGGTGGGGGGTTGCCTCTCAAGTCATTGGCGGGACTGGGAGGATCCCGGGGCCAATCCCTGGACCGTCCAGGTTCTCGGGGACGGCTACCAGATCCCCTTTCTAGACGAGAAACCTCCCCTGACGGGGGGAGCCCCACAGCGGGGTGTTCCGCCCCTGGATCCCTGGTCATGGGGAGGTGCTTCGACTGGAGGTCCTGTCTCTGCTGGAGAAGGGAGCCCTCCAGCAAGTTGTAGATCACTCCACGGGGTTCTTCAGCTGCCTATTTCTGGTGGCGAAGGCTTCAGGGGGTTAGAGACCAGGCATTGACCTGTCCATCCTAAACACACACATCCTCAAGACAGAGTTCAAGATGGAGACCCCTCACTCTGTTCTGGCAGCTTTGAGGGAAGGGAACTACATGCTATCCTTAGATCTCAAGGATTCCTAGTTCCAGAGCCCAGTCCACCCCTCCAGTAGGAAGTATCTCTGCGTAAGGTGGGAGGGGACGTCATACCAGTTCAGGACCCTCTGTTTCCGACTGTCCACAGCACCGCAGGTCTTCATGAGATGTTCTCCCTCGTGTCTGCCTGGGCCCACAAGAAGGGGATGTGCTTTCTGCGGTACTTGGACGATTGGTTACTCATTCTCCTCAAGGGACCTCTTGAAGGAGCAGAGGGATGAACTCCTGAGCCTCTGCGTTCGACTAGGCATCGTCCTGGACTGGGAGAAGTCGCATCTGGAGCCCACCAACAAGATGGTATACTTGGGGATGGATCTGGATATGGTAAGAGCCAGGGCTCTTCCGTCGGAGGAACGATTATCCAACCTGAGACATATAGCGTCCCCCCTTCCTGACAGGCACTCCCCTCCCAGCGAGAGTGGCAGAGGCTTATAGGCCACCACGTCTCTGGAAAAACTGGTTCCTCAGGGAAGACTGAAGATGAGGCCTGTCCAATGTAATTTCAAGGACAGATGGGCCTCGGGTGAGAAGAACCCATGGGAGCTGGTAGCCCCCTCGCAACCTGTGGTAGAAGCCCTACGCTGGTGGCTAGATGGCTTGAACCTCAGGGGAGATCCCACTGTTGGATGTACCTCTGGAGATGCTCCTATTCACGGACACATCGAGGGAGGGCTAGGGAGCCCACCTAGTCAGAAATGAGGGAAGTGGTCAGAACGGGAGCGCGAGCTCCACATCAACCGCCTAGCTCCTGGCCATTCTGAAAGCGCTCCAAACCTTCGAAACCAATCTAAGACACAAATGAGTGGCGGTCATGTGCGACAACGCCACCGTGGTTGCATATATCCAGAAGCAGGGGGGGGTCTGAGGTCATGACACCTGTGCTCCCTGGCGGAGACTGTCCTAGAGTGGGCAGAGAACGTCGGAATCTCCATAACAATTAGGTTCATTCCGGGGAAAAGGAACCTGATCGCTGACGGGCTCAGCAGACACGGCCAGGTCCTAGGGGTGGAGTGGTCCCTACACCCAGCAGTAGCGGCCAAGTTGATTGGGATGTGGGGCTCCCCCTCCATGGACTTGTTCGCAACGAGCCTGAACCACAAGCTCCCAGTATTCTGCTCCCTAGTCCTGGACCTGGCAGTAGTTTGGGAAGACGCGTTCCAGCACCCCTGGAACGGACAAGACCTCTACGCGTTCCCCTCCTTCGGGATCCTCGAGCAGATCCTCAACCAAGTCCAGACCTCTAAGGGCACCGTCATGACCCTTGTATCCACCCGGTGGCCGGGCAGGGACTGATTCCCGGACCTCCTGGAACTGACCATCCAAGGTCTCTGGGAGCTCCCCCGAAGGCTGGACCTTCTAAGGCAGCCCCACTTTGAGAGGTTCCACAAGGGCCTGGACGCCCTCTGCCTTCACAGGTGGAGGCTATCAAGCTCCTCTTGAGCAAGAGGGGCTTCTCGTGCAAAGTGCCCTCCCGCATGTCGGGATGCCTTAAGAAGTCCTCCACAGTAGTTTACCAAGCTAAGTGGAGACTGTTCAGGGCCTGGTGCAAGGGGCAGAACTTGGATCCCTTGCAAACTAAGATTCCCCATGTTGCGGAGATCCTAGTCCACCTGAGGGAGGACAAAGGGCTCTCAATTGCAGCCATCAAGGGGGTCAGGGCAGCGTTGAGCCAGGTCTTCTATCAGAGGGGTGTAAACCTGGGTAACTCCAAGGACCTCTCCTTGCTGATTAGGGGCTTTTAGTAGGCATGCCCTCCCAGGTCCTTGTCAGTCTTTTGTTGGGACGTGGCCAGGGTTCTGGACGCACTGAAAAAAGCCCCCCTTTGAGCCCCTGAAGGACATTACGGACAGGGAGCTCACGCTCAAGACAGTCTTCCTGTTAGCCTTAGCAACTTCCAAAAGGGTGGGGGAGCTTCATGGCCTCTCCTACGAGGTTTCCCACTCAAGGGGATGGAAAGACCTCACTTTCAGGTTTGTGTCATCCTTCAGCCCAGCCAAAGTCGGAGGATCCCAAGGACCTGCTCCTTTGCGCAGTCAGGGCAATGAGAAAGTACTTCAGCAGGATGGAGGGACTCTGCCCCGGCATTCAGAATCTGTTCGTCTCTACCGGGCGAGAGAAAAAGACTGTCTCGAAGAACACCATCTCCCCCTGGTTAAGGGAAACCATCAGGAGGTTCTATGAGGGAGCTGGTCTCCCCCCCCCCCCCCCCTTCAAGGTGCAAAGCTCCACGACATCAGAGGTATAGGGACCTCCCTGTCCTTCGCCAGGAACTTGGCCGTCAGTCAAATTCTCCTGGCAGGGGTGTGGAAGAGGCAGTCCACCTTTACGGCCCATTACCTCAAGAAGGTCTTGACTCCTTCAAGATCAGGCCTGTGGTGGTAGGCCAACAGAGGGTCTAGACCTGCCTAGGGGTTCGTTGTATGAATGGGTGTGTGTGTATGAGGTATATTCATCTTTCATATCTTACCCCCTCCCCCCTTCATTCCTTCCTGGGCCTTCGCCTTCGGCGTACATGACAAGACCCTTCGTCATCAGGTGATTCCATGTGAGTGGATATTTAATTCATACAACCATTGCCTCATGCATGTGTACAGTTATATCCTCCCCTCCCCTCCAGTCTTGGTTGGTTCTCCCTGGCAGGAGATCCCCCCTGCACCCTAATCCGGCAGAGTGGGTCCTCCCCCCTCCTTCCTTCCTGAAGGCTGACGACCTTAACCTTAGACCGGGCCTATCCTTCCCTAGATACTCCCACCACTTAAAAAATGAGTCTCCTACGATAGTAGTTTGGTGTAAGTATACGGCATCGGAAGAAATCACAAATTCTTAGCAATTTGTATTTTTCCTAGCTATACTTACCCTGAACTACATTTTTAAACCTGCCCTGCCTTCCCCGCTTATCTGAGGACAGGAACTCTAGAGGTGTGGAAAGGACTGGGAGGTTGTGATCTTCGACCCTGGGGCACATACCTGGCTTGGGGTCGGGGAGGGAATAACCAGCTTTTTCTGGTCGGTACCGGATTGACATCCAGGATTCTCCTACAATAATAGTTCTGGGTAAGTATAGCTAGAAAAAAAAATTACTAAGAATTTGTGATTTTCTCCACATATTCCACCTTTCCATAAATTTTTATATATATAATGCACTACTTGTAAGCTAATGTAGTTTTCAATCCTGAAAATATAATGTCTAAAGGTATACAAGAAATGTTGGGTGTGCTGAAATGATTTCAGCTTTTCATGTGGAATGTGCACATGGTCGAGATGACTGCTGAGATGAATTCTGTAGCAAAATAATGTAGCAAGTGATAAGCTTTTTGAAACATGGGTTTTTAATTTGTTCTAGGTTCAAAGACAGTTTGAAAAAATTCAGTGATTGCATACAGATGATACTTATTATAAAGGATTGGTATTTTTAGTGCAAATAAGGTTAATTTAGGAAATTACTGGATAACTATATTCACTGATAGTTACTAACATCCGAAGTTCATTTCTTGGCTCGGCCAACACGGAACCAGAGGAAGTTATTTCTGGCGAGATAAATTCGAGAAATATAATGTGGTTCGGATCCCACAATAAGCTGTAGGTCCCGTTGCTAGGTAACCAATTGGTTCCTAGCTATGTAAAAATAACTAATCCTTTGGGCCAGTCCTAGGAGAGCTTTTAATCAGCTCAGTGAACTTGAAAAACTAAGATATGCTTAACTTTTTAGTTACTAATATTGACACTGGCTAATAACAGATCTGAAAGGAGAAAAATTGGAGATCCTGGGAACATGATAGACACAATATTTGGCATGTATATGATTACATTAATGGGGTTGTAATGAAGTCAACTCGGTCTTTTGCATGGTATACATCAGCATGCGGTGTGTCCTTCTCTGAACTTTAATGCATAACCACATAAATGTTGGAGCCTTAGTAATTTCTTTCCCAAGGTTCTTTTAATGAGGAGTTGTTGTAAGGTTGTGAGAACTTGATGAACATGCTTCTTGAAAAAGTGTATTTTTGAAGCCAATCTCAAAAAATTTGGGTAAAGTTATTTATAGTTGCCTTGATGTTTATACTTCCAGAAAATATCCTGTTATTTCATGGCTGAAAGAGTAATGGAGAAAATTCTTTTATTTGCAGGTTTCATTGTAAAAAATTGAAGGTTGCATATTGAAAAAAAAAAAAACAATTTTTCAATAGTATTTTGTGCATCATACCAGCTTTTGACACCCTACGGAAGAATCCTCTTAGTCCTACTGGAAAGTGTATCCATTAATGTTATTTATGTCGTTCAGGGTAAAAAAAAAATTTTTTTTTTTAAAGCCTCGGATTTTAATTACTATTATATAAAAATATAAATATATATATATATATATATAATATATATTATATAATATATATATAAATATATATATATATAAATAAATATATATATATTAATATATAATATATATATATATATATTATATTATATATATTATATTATATTATATTATATTATATATAATATGTATAAATATATATATATGATTAAATATATATATATATAT
>NC_087200.1:98685918-98805918 GCF_015104395.2 Macrobrachium nipponense | reverse complement strand
CCGAGTGCAGCGATCTCATCAAGATCTGGCTGCGAAACAGTTTCAGGATCGTCGACTGTTTCTGAATCTGCATCAGCTTCGCCCATGTTGAATCCCTCGAAGTCTTGGGCGGATACGGACGGCATCAGGCCAGAGTTTCCTCCACAAAGAATTCAAGGTTTGCCTCGAAACCACCTGCCACGCTTGATCGATGAGTCCGATGCATATCACAACATTGAAATGCTCCGTCCAAAATTCACGCAAGGTGAGGTTTGTGGTATCGGTGATATCGAAACATCTCTTGAAATGATGCGGAAGATAAAGAACCTTGTTTGAAGAATACTCCGCTAGGATATCTTCCTCAAGGTCAGCAGGGTGAGCAGGGACATTGTCCAACAATAGCAGACATTTCAGTGGGAGGCGCCTCTCTTACAAGAATTTCTTCCCTGTCCAGCCGAAACAAAGATTTACCCACTCTGTGAACAAAAGTCTCGTTACCCAGGTTTTCGCATTAGCCCTCCACATCACCGAAAGCTTCTTCTTTAGCACTTGTGGGCCTTGAAGGCTTGAGGAGTTTTGGAATGATACACAAGCAGGGGCTTGACTTTACAATCCCCACTGGCATTGGAACAAAGTGCGAGCTTAAGCCTGTCTTTCATAGGCTTATGCCCGGGTAGCTTCTTCTCTTCCTGCGTGATGTACGTCCGACGAGGCATTTTTTTCCAAAAAAGGCCAGTCTCATCACAGTTGGAGACTTACTGAGAACTGTAGCGTTCCTTGATGGTCATCTTGTCGAACGTCTTTATAAAGGCTTCGGCCGCTTTCGTGTCCGAGCTGGCTGCCTCCCCATGCTGCACCACCGAATGGATGCCAGTCTGTTTATGGAATTTATCAAACCACCCACGAGAAGCCTTGAAGTCTGGGGTTGGCGTTGATGTCCCTTCTCCTCCGTTGTCTTCGGCCTGGGCAATCAGATCACTGAAAATAGCACTGGCCTTTTGGGAGATTCCCTTCTCGGTTATCGTATTGCCAGCGATTTCTTTGTCTTTAATCCATACAAAAAGCAGCCTCTCCATCTCATCATGCACTTGGCTCCTCTTGTTGGACAAATAGTGATGCCCTTGGAAGGTATAGCTGCTTTGATGGCTTCCTGCTTAAGGATGGTGCCTATCGTCAACGGATTTCAGCCGTATTCCTTAGCGATCACACTCAATCGCATGCCAGCTTCATTATTTTTAATTATCTCCATCTTTGTCTCCATAGAAAGCATTTTCTTCTTTCCATGAACTTCAGCAACATTCTTGGGACCCATGGCTAATAACGTAAGTAATTAACCCTCTTACGCCGACTGGATGTATTTTACGTCAACATTTTTTGTCTCCCGTGTGCCGACTGGACGTATTTTATGTCGACTTACAAAAGGTTTTTTTTAAATTTGCGGAAAAATACTTATAGGCCTACCAGCCTAAAACTTTTGAATCACGCGCCTTGGGGGATGCTGGGAGTTCACGGATCAAGGTGTTGTTTTGTTTACAATCGTTACGCAGGCGCACAAGCGCGAATTTCTTTCTTGCCGCACTAAAAAGTATCTGTGACACATCTCGGAAATTATTTTGTCACTTTGACATAATTTTTGTACCATTGTAAATTAGCCGTTACATGAAGTATTATATATGAAAATGTGTGCATTTTTATGTAGAATACAACAATAAAATACTCATGATTGTAGCTTTTATCAGTTTTGAGATATTTTCATATAAATAACGATAATTGCCAAAATTTCAACCTTCGGTCAACTTTGATTCTACCGAAATGGTTGAAAAACGCTTATATTCTAGTAATATTCAATCATTTACCTTAATTTTGCAACTAATTGGAAGTCTCTAGCACAATATTTCGATTTATGGTGATTTTATGAAAAAAACTTTTTCCTTACGTCCGCGCGGTAACTCTTCCGAAAAAATCATACATGTGATTGTGGTAATGTTTGCACCATTTTTTTAAAATTAGCCGTTATATAAAGTTTTAATATATGGAAATGTGTGCAATTTCATGCACATTACAACTAAAAACAACCCATGGATGTAGCTTTTATCAGTTTTGAGATATTTTCATATAAATAATGATAATTGCCAAAATTTCAACCTTCAGTCAACTTTGATTCTACCGAAATGGTCGAAAAACACAATTGTAAGCTAAAAAGCTTATATTCTAGTAATATTCAAGCATTTACCTTCATTCTTCAACAAATTGAAAGTCTCTAGCACAATATTTTATTTATGGTGAATTTATGAAAAAAATAAAATTTTCTTTACGTCCGCGCGGTAACTCTTCCGAAAAATCATACGTGCGATTGTGGTAATGTTTGCACCATTTTAAATTAGCCGTTACATAAAGTTTTATATATGAAAATGTGCGCAATTTCATGTAGAATACAACAAAAAATAATTGAAGGTTGTAGCTTTTCTCATTTTTGAATTATTTGCATATAAATCACGATAAATAGAAAAAAAACCATGTTCTGTCAACTTTGACTCTACCGAAATGGTCGAAAAACGCAATTGTAAGCTAAAACTCTTACATTCTAGTAATATTCAGTCATTTATCTTCATCTTGAAACAAATTTGAAGTCTCTAGCACAATATTTAGATTTATGGTGAATTTAAAAAAAAAATCTTTCCTTCCCTCCGCGCGCGGATTCTCCGCCACAAATCTCCGAAATACTTACGTCCCATCTCGGAATATTTGCTCCATTTCATATTAGGCATTTCATAGAGTTTTATATATGAAAATGTGCGCAATTTTATGTAGAATAAAACGAAAAATAGTTGAAGGTTGTAGCTTTTCATATTTCTGAAATAATTGCATATAAAAAATATATATATAAAAAATTTGACATTCGGTCAAGTTTAACTCTTCAGATATGGTCGAAAACTGCAATTGTAAGCTAATACTTTTACAGTATAGTAATATTCAATCATTTGCCTTCATTTTGAAAGAAATTGGAAGTCTCTAGGACAATATTTAGATTTATGGTGAATTTTTGAAAAAAATATTTGTGTACGTCCGCTCGTTATGAATTCATGCATTATTTTGTGATAATATTTTCTCTTGTGTTGCTTTTATCGTTTTACAATGTGTTGTATACCAAAATGATCGCAATTTAGTGTACATTACAACAACAACAAAAAGTAACTTGTTACCTTTAACCGTTTTGCGCACAGCGCGATTTGAATACAATTATATATGAAATTTCGTTTTTGCGGTATCATATATCGCATTATTTATATATGATAATGATCATTTTTTTCATTTCTGATGGTTGCATACTAAACTTCAGGCAATGACAAAAAAAGGAGCCAAAAATGAACTCTTAATCTTGCAAACTAAGCACGCTGTGATTTTTTGAAAAAAATATTTTTTCCGCTTCCGCGCTCACTCTGAAACCCCTCCGGCACACGGGAGACAATTTTTTATTTACCGCTCCGGCGTAAGAGGGTTAAGTTCACACACAACACGATAAAGTACCTTACAGTACAACGAAAGCGAAATCACTAACACGAACTTACGTTAACAAACGAAATTTGTGAACAAACAAATTCCGTGTGCGTACGATAACGCTTATGCGACGAAATGGTCGAAGAGTGCCTTTTACGTAGAGGGATGATGGGACATATGCTGACCAATATGAGAGCAGGATCTTACAGCAGTGACTAGCATCAGGAACCAATGGGAGAGCAAGAGGATGGTGGCAAGTTTTAAAATTGTTCTCGGTGGTCCAAGCAAATGACTTTACAGTACAACCTTTCGTAACTTGGATATATATACAGGCAGTCCCCGGGTTACGACGGTCTCGGCTTTCGACATTCCGAGGTTACGACGCTTTTCAATTATATTCATCAGAAATTATTTCCAGGGTTACGACGCATGTTCCAGAGTTACGACGCCTACAAACACTGATCTGGCAGATGAAATATGACACCAAAATGCAAAATATCAATATTTGAAGTTTATTTTGATGAAAAATATAAAAAGAATGCAGTTTACATGGTTTTGAATGCACCTAAAGCCTTAAAAGTAAGGTTTTCTTAGGATTTTTTTACAGTGTTCCGGCTTACGACGATTTTTGGCTTACGACGCGTCTCAAGAACGGAACCCCCATCGTAACCCCGGGGACTGCCTGTACTATATATATTTATAGATTATATGATTATATATTATATATATATAATATATATAGATATATATATATATATATAATAATATATATAATATATATTGACTGGTATAAATGTTCTGTAACAACAGAGTTCCATCTAATAAAAGGAGCCCATAAAAAACCACAAAATAGAGAAAAAAGTACTATATTTCAGAGACTGCTGTCTCCCTCTTCAGTACTTTTTCTCTATTTTGGTGTTTTTATGGGCTCCTTTTATTAGTATATATATATATTCATTTGTTAATAGCAATTGCTTTAGTGGCATCAATAAGTTTCTTGCAGGTATCTTCATACCGACGAAGTTTTTTCCGATTCTCGTTCGTCAATTTCTGGTCAAAAATACGCAGACTTCCTTCTTCCATTTATTGAATTTTGTCACGACAGCTGTTTCGCCTTATGGCATTATCAAGCGACTACTGATTTACAATCAGACCTTTCGGCCTATTTATTTCATCGTGTGGGAGGTATGGCCTTGAGGTATGGGTACTGGTTAGTCTAGGGATTAACAGCTTAAGGGCGTTGTTTTGGATACAAAGAACATAAGGACATATGTAGTATGACAATAAGAGTGAAAGTTTAAACAGTGGTTAAATAAATATTCAAAACACAATGCCATGTGCTAGAGTTTCCTCAAATGTATGTTTAAAATTTAATATGTTACATGTTGGTTTTAGATAAAAATTACAAAATTACATACAGGAATGAAAATGAATATAGAAATCTAAATACAGGAATAAAAATATATGTATATATTTTATAGCATGCATAAAGGAACAAGAGATAATTTCTGTTTATACATAAATGTGTATGATTTAAATTTGAGTGAGTGAGTGTGCGTGTGTGTGTGTGTGTGTGTGTGTGTGTGAGTGTGTGTGTGTGTGTGTGTGTGTGTGTGTGTGTGTGTGTGTCCCCAAATGGTATACGTTGGTTAACGGCTGCTGATTCGTGTTGGGCGGGGTCTCAGCGACCTGATCAAGGATGTTACTTGACTTTCGCTGACGCTGGGTCTTCTCATGCCTTCCAAGGGGCGTGATGTTCTCGGTGGATTGGGGTGCGCTGTCTGGTCCCTGTTGGCTTACGTATTCCTTCTCCTGCTGGAGGGGAGTATATGGTCTGATTCTTGTTGGATGTTCAAGGTCGGCTTCTGAATAGCGATGCTCACCGCTTCCTTTATTAAGAGGCGACCGTAGTTGTCTTCTCTGTGCACGACCTGGGTGCCTTCTATGAGCTCTTGTAGAGATGGCTTCCTGTCGTGAACATCTATGTAATGTTGATGGATGGCCCCTTGATTTCTATGAGCCAGCAGACGTCTCCGAAGGGTCGTTGTAGTGTGCCCTATGTAGTTTTGGCTGTGAGGTTTACACACCTCCTCTGGACAAGTAAATTTGTAAACTACATTCGTGCACATCTCCTTCGGTCCCCCCGGAGTGGTGCTGTTCTTCATTATTAAGGCTGCTACAAGGTTGGGCTTACTATATATCCTGAGGCTTGTTTTATGGTAAGGGGCTTTTGGGGTTACGCCTCTGTTTATTATCCCGCGTAGTGTGCGGCAATCCTCCTTGTATGCAGACCCATAATGTACACGATGGTAAATAATCAAATTCTCCTCGTTTTTCGTCATCGTGTTGGGTTGGTAAAATTCGTCCATTTTTTTTTTTTATTGCTGCTTCGATAATTTGATCTGCATAGCAGTTGTTTATCAGCAGTTGGCGAATTCGGTCGAGTTCGTTATGTATATGTCTCCATGATGAGCTGTGTGTGAAGGCTCTGTATGTCAACAGAGCCTTCACACACAGCTCATCATGGAGAGACATACATAAGAGAGATCCTCACATCGCATGGAGTTCCCTTGCTCCAAGATCCCCTCGCCAGCTCGCTCTCTAAAGAGGTCCTACGAACTCTCTGCTTCATGCGCTTTTACTCGGAAACAAGAGACTCGGGAACGCTTATCGACCGAGCCCTCCTCTGCTTCTGAGCATGAAGTGACCACGAGACATGAGGATTGGTCCAAGCGTCTGCCCCGCACCGGACTCAATCCTCTGTCCAACCGCTCGGCTCCTCACAGCCGCGTTTCCACTCCCGGAAAAGAGGCTTTACCTTTGCAAGGTGCGCCAGTCAGGCTCTCGGCAGCAAGTTCCCCATTCAGGCTCTTGGCACCAGTCAGGCGCGAGGCTCCTTCCAGGATCATAGATCCTTCCAAGAACTCTTCGCCTTATAGGCATGATACACCAGCAAGACGAGAGGCTCCTTACAGAGACGTGACTTTTTCCAGGAGCGAGGCTCCTTCCAGAGCAGTGGCTTCTACCAGGCGCGAAGCTCCTTCCAACCGCGAGGCACCAGCCAGGCATGAGGCGCCTTCCAGACGTGAAGTTCCTTCAAGGAGTTATACTCCTCCCAAGAATGGGACTCATTCCAGGATAGTGACTCCAGGCAGACATCTTTTGACTTCGGAACGTCGCTCTTCTCTCGAATGTCGGAAGGATGGTAACTCTGATCCTTCGAAGCTCGAGGTTAATATCAAGAAACCCGTTGGGATAGAGACTCTTGATTCTCTTAGGACCCCTTCTTTTAACTAAGGAGACAGATTTCTAGGACAGAACGTTCTCCTTCAGCGGAGCGCTCTACTCTCTCTAAAGAAGGTTTGGACTTAGAGGATGTGTCTGACGAAGAACCCCCTGCGGATACGGGTCTTTCAGATTATAAGACCTTAGCTGGTCTCTTACTTCAAGAGTTCGGGGACTCACTCACTCCTGCAGCTCCCCCTTCTCCACGGTCGCTTTTCTCAAGCACTAAGGCCTCTAAGTCCTCTTCCTTCTTGAAGATGCGCCCGGCCATATCTATAAGAAGGTCCTTCAGTCTCTTGGATCCTGGCTTTTCTTGAAGAGAGAAGCAGGAAAGACTTGTTTCGCATGCCCCCCCTCCAGACTGTCAGGGAGGAGAGGCATCTGGTACGAGACGGGGGAGAACATGGGACTCGTTCTCCCTTCGTCCGCAGAAGCTGACTTCTCGAGTCTAGTGGACTCCTCGAGAAGACATACCTTGTCCTCTGCCAAAGCGTTATGGGGACGGAACTGGACCATCTCCTCAAGGGACTGTTCCATGTGTTAGAAGTTTTCAACTTCCTGGACTGGTCCCTTGGGGTTTTGGCTAAGAAAACCCAGGACCCTGATTTCCTCAGCCCCGAGATTCTTCACAGTGTATTATCCTGTGTAGATAAGGCAGTCCAAGATGGCTCGAGTGAGGTTGCCTCCCTCTTTGGGACTGGCATTCTCAAGAAGAGATCGGTCTTTATTTTTTTTTTTTGGCTAAAGCCGTCTCCCCTGTCCAGAGATCTTCACTTCTGTACGCTCCATTGTCCGACCAGCTGTTCCCTTCTCAGTTAGTGAGAGATATCTCTCACTCACTGACTGAGAAGGCGACTCAGGATCTTCTGGCACAGTCAGCTAAGAAGAATCGACCTGCTGTTCCTCTAGTGAAGAAACAACCTCGTGCTCCTCAGCCGCCCTTTCGAGGAGGCCCTTCTACTCGTCCCCCTTCGAGAAGAGGCGGCTCTTTAGAAACGAGGAAGATCAGCCTCCTTCCGGCCTTTCAAAAAAGGCAAATGATTTTCAAGTCCTCCATCCACCAGTAGTCGCCAGGCTCCTGGAGTACGCAGAAGCCTGGGCCTTGAGAGAAGCAGACCCCTGGTCGCGCTCTATTTTGAGGAAGGGATATCTAATCCCCTTCAGGGACAGTCCTCCCCTTACTTTGACACCGAGGGAACTGTCCACGAGGTACAAGGACCCTGCCATGAGAACAACTCTCCTGGACCTTGTGGATCAAATGTGGACCAAAGAGGCCATCGAAATAGTACAGGATCCCCACTCCTTAGGCTTTTACAATCGCCTTTTCCTGGTTCCGAAGGCATCAGGGGGGTGGAGACCGGTGCTGGACGTAAGCGCCCTGAACAGATTCATAGGGAAAACGAAATTCTCCATGGAAACAACTGCCTCGGTTCTTTCTGCTCTGCGTCCAGGAGATTGGATGGTCTCTCTGGATCTACGAGACGCATATTTCCACGTGCCCATTCATCCTGCGTCGAGGAAATATCTTCGTTTTATGGTCCAGGGCAGGATATTCCAATTCAGGGCTCTGTGCTTCGGCCTGTCCACAGCTCCTCAAGTCTTCACAACCCTGATGAGGAACGCAGCTCGTTGGCTTCATCTGAAGGGAATCAGGATATCCCTCTACTTGGACGATTGGCTAATCAGGGCCAAGTCGAAAAGCCAGTGTTTGGAGGACTTGGCTTCTACTCTAGACCTCACACGGTCTGTAGGATTGCTCGTCAACCTCGAGAAGTCCCAGATGATCCCCAGCCAGAATCTGGTCTATCTGGGGATTCGGATGGATTCTTGGGGTTTTCGAGTTTTTCCCCCACAAGAAAGACTTGTACGAGGCTTTCAAAAAGTCTCAACCTTCTTAGGGAAAGAACAATGCTCGGTGAGGGAATGGCTGAGCCTTCTGGGGACCCTTTCCTCACTAGAGCAGTTCTTTTCCCTAGGGAGGCTTCACCTTCGTCCTCTTCTATTCTTCCTGATAGGAGTTTGGAAGTGGAAGACAGAACAGCTGTCAGACGTAATCTCGATTCCCCTCGACGTCAAACTTCACCTGACTTGGTGGTTGACCCCTCTCGTGAAGAACGAGGGATTGTCACTGGCCATTCAGAACCCACTCTGAATGTTGTTCTTCGACGCATCGGAGTCGGGATGGGGAGCGACTTTGGGATCGAGGGAAGTGTCAGGCACCTGGACAAGGGAACAGGTGTCCTGGCAAATAAACTCAAAAGAACTTTTGGCGATTCACCTTGCCCTAAAGTTCTTCGAATCAGAGGTCAGAGGCGTGGTGGTCCAAGTCAACTCGGACAACACCACGGCTCTGGCCTATATTCGAAAACAAGGGGGGACCCACTCTTTCTCCCTCTACGAACTGGCAAGAAACCTGTTGATCTGAACAGAGGAACGGGGCATTGTGCTTCTTACGAGGTTCATTCAAGGAACGAAGAACATTCGAGCAGACAGACTGAGCAGGCAGAACCAGGTCCTTCACACAGAGTGGACCCTCCACTCAAAAGTCTGTCAAAGTCTCTGGTCCCATTGGGGAAGACCTCAAATCGACCTGTTCGCCACGTTCCTCTCAAAAAGAATCGAAAACTTCTGCTCACTGGTAGAAGATCCCAGAGCAATTGCGATAGATGCCCTTCTCCTAGATTGGTCGAGCATAGATGCCTACGCCTTTCCCCCATTCAAACTCCTGGGGGAAGTGCTAAGAAAGTTCGTCGCGTCAAAGGGAACGAGATTAACACTCATCGCACCCTTTTGGCCCGCTCAAGATTGGTTCACAGCGGTACTGGAATGGACGGTGGACTTCCCCAGATCTCTTCCGTACAGGACAGATCTGCTCAAACAACCCCACTTCGAGAGGTTTCACAAAAACCTCCCCGCTCTCTCCCTGACTGCCTTTCGACTATCGAAAGACTCGTCAGAGCGAGAGGCTTTTCGCAAAAGGCTGCCAGCGCTAGCGCTAGAGCCCGCAGGTCTTCAACACTGCGGGTTTACCAGTCAAAGTGGGAAGTGGTTAGGAGATGGTGTAGGACGAAGAAGCTGTCCTCCTCCAATACCTCTGTGACCATCATTGCCGATTTCCTTCTCTTCCTTGGAGAACAAAGATCTACATGATCTTATAAGGTTCGAGACTTCCAAGTCTAGACCACCTCGAACTCCTAGTTGGAATCTTGATGTGGTTCTAAAATTCCTCACATCGGACAAATTTGAACCACCTAATCGTGCCTCTTTCAGAGATATCACGAGGAAATGTATTTTCCTTTTGTCCCTCGCTACTGCAAAAAGAATTAGCGAACTCCATGCATTGGACTCTGGCGTGGGCTTTAGGGGAGACTCAGCTGTATGTTCTTTCCAGACATTGTTTCTTGCTAAGAACGAAAACCCTTCCAAGCCCTGGCCCAGGAGCTTTGAGGTAAAAGGGCTTTCTAATCTAGTGGGGAGAGATATAGAAAGGTCCCTCTGACCAGTCAGGGCTCTTAAGTTTTACCTTCGTAAGAAGGAACAACTCAAGGGGTTTCAGCTAAGTCTCTGGTGTTCAGTAAGGGACCCGAAGAGACCTATGTCCAAGAACGCGTTAGCCTTCTTCGTGAGAAACATGATTTCAGAGGCCCATGAACAATGTCCAGATGACTCCTTCAGGCTACTCAGAGTAAAGGCTCATGAGGTGCGAGCCATTACTACATCCTTGGCCTTTCATAGAAACATGTCTATGAAAGACATCCTGGAGGCAACTTACTGGAGATGCAACTCTGTGTTTGCCTCTCATTAAGGACGTCAAAGTAACATATGAGAAATGTTTTTCTCTCGGTCCGTACGTATCTGCGGATTCTGTGCTGGGAAAGGGAGCTGATACTGATCCTTCTATTAGTGTGTTTTTAATTGTGGTGTTGAGTTTTAGGGTTGCTTGGAAGGAGATCGGGGATATCTCCTTTCAAATCGTAGTACTAACCCAGGTGTTAGGTTCAGGTGATCGGGATCGGGGTTGTGCTCCTTTATTGCCATAAGGCAAGGTATTTGTCATGTTAGCGGATTAGCGCCCATTGACAAAATCGTTCGGTTCTTATCGAGTAAGCAGATAAGACCCCATCGATAGACCAACAAGAACTCTTAGCATGAGGTCACTACCTCGCTGAGGTCTCTTGAGGTGAAGCAGACTCCTGGGCAGTAGCCACGAAGTCTTCCGCTTAATCAGGTAGGAACCAAGGTTTTTAATACCTACAACGTATGTTGTTTACCTGTCTATTTCAGTAGTTAGCTGTCTCTTACCCTCCACCAATGGTGTCAATCAGCCAAGTATATATCTGACAGGGAAGTTGAATGTACAAAAATGATATTGTTATGATACAATAAAGTTTTGTACATACTTACCTGGCAGATATATACAATTACAGTGCCCACCCAGCCTCCCTTCAGGAGACAGGTGGGAGAGAAAATCTGATTAGAAAACGGGAATGGATCCTAGTCCTGCCACCCAGCGGCAGGGCGGTAGATCGCCTGACCGACCTGTAAGCGTGTGCCGCGAAATTTGAATTTCTGTCGGGGACGACGGAGTCTATAGCTAAGTATATATCTGCCAGGTAAGTATGTACAAAACTTTATTGTATCATAACAATATCATATTTCACTCTACAAATATCAAAATGGTCAAGAGACTAACAAAAGATATAATATTAGCTTAATAAATCAATAATATAATATATAAACAATCTAAGATGGCAAATAAAACAACCAAATATAGCTAAAAAAAACTGGCGAAAAGGTATGTGTATCATAAAATAGTCAAGGATTAGCGAACTAAGGAAACAACAGTAATGTAATGAATCAATAGTATATCCTAATAACCAGTGACAAATAAAGCAACCAAAGTTACTTAAAAACAGATGAAAAGAAGCAAAAAACAAACAAACAAATGACCAGGATGACTATTGAAGTGCCCCTAATGATGTGTAGTCGGCATGAAAAAACATTCTCAATACCTTACAATTTTCAGCAGCAAATGCCACTGCCAAGCATACAATATAGCACGAGATATCTCGAGTAAGCCTTAAAACAACACAGTGGATAACCTAACGTCTCGTATTAGTCCTATATATTAGCATTAAACTTTTTCATGAGAAATTTTTAGAACACTGGTCAAAAGATATCTTACGTTCGTCTGGTAAGGTAGGGGTTAGTGAAAGTAACAAAATAATAATTATTGAATTTATAATATGTAATAACCTGTCCCCAGTTCACATGAATGAAAAATAAAAACTAACAGTTAATTAGCTGCTTCTTTGGGGAGGTGGGCAAGTAACTTATCATCCTCATCTGTATTTGATTGATTACTGCCTAGCTCATTGCAATGAACTTCCTGGCTAGATTCCAGTCTAATTCTCAACTTTTTAAATTATTAGTAAACTTGTTTACTTCAGTATACATTTCATTCCAGAGGTTCTTTCCCTCCAAGAGGGCGTGGGTCTTTCCATTTATGGAGACATTACCTTTATAAACCATCTCTTATGAATGCCTGTCAAGGTTGTTGTAAAGTTGTATACTTGTTCAAGTGAATATTGTGTATGCAGTAACAAACAAAACTGATGCAGACCCATTTTATAAAAATTGTATAACCCTCTGTTACTTGCATCTGTAATAGACAGATTTTAATGAAGCTGGTAGAGTGCTTTTATTACACATGCATACACCATCAGGTGGAACAAGGTGGAGAATTATTCATAGTGATGTATGAAGAAGTTTGTATGATGCACAAAAGGTTATTGTAACGAGTGTTTATAGATTTTGATTAGTATTTTCAAAATATAATTACTTAAAGAAAATTTTGAAGCCTAGTTCTTAATGTCATCTTTCATTTGGGATGCAAGTTTGTAATGTGATCAGAGTATTAATGGTTCAGGAGAACTACATATCTTTAACCTTTTTATCGCATTCTTGTGTATTCACAGTATTTATTTATTCACTTGGAAGCTGTTGCCTTTTTTTTTTTTTTTTTAAGTCCTAATCTAGCTGCGAGATGTAAAGCCTATTTTGTGATGTTAGGTTTTTGGTGTGTCATGTTTAATCTAAATTGATGTACTAAAGTGCTTGACCTGGAGAATTTTCTTGTAAATACTTACCCTAATTTTTTGAGACCGTGAGGTAAGTATAGTGGAAAAAGCACACTTACGTGCGAGTTACTTGTAGATTTATTATCCATTAATCCACAAGCTGCTTAGATACAGGACAATGTGTGCTGCTACTTCCATTTATTAGTCCCTGCTGTAGATTCAAAGCTTAAGTTGGTTCTTGAATCCCAACAGTTTTTGTATTGTGTTGGGTTTAATATTCATTGAAATTAGGTAACTCACATGCTAATGTGAAGTTTCCTGTGTTTTTTCTTTACGTAGACTAGAGATGATGTCGTTTGGTGACAGGTCACAAGCAGCAGCGAGTGGGCCAGCTGGAATTCTACCTGCACAGAAGGTACCCATGGGTCTTAATTCTATTGCGGGATACACACAGAGTGGCAGTGTAGGCAGTATAGGTGTGAACTCTACACTCAGTAGTTCACGATATACTGCTGGTTCCCCGCAAGTTGCCGCATCAGCTCTCTCACCTACAGTAGGATACCCACCGTTAGGAGGAAATCCCCTCAACTCTACATATCCAATAAATCCTGATGTGAAACTGAAAAAACTACCGTTTTATGATATGTTAGGGGAGTTACTAAAACCTTCATCATTAGGTAAGATTTCTTGTGCTGTGTTGGATTGCATGATTTATATTTTCTTGTTTACATTGTGATAATTCATGATTAAGGTAATTTTTATTGTAGCTCCATATATTTTTTTTGTACCACAGCAAAAAAAAAATAAATTCACCTTTAATGTAAGCTGTCAGTATAATAATTCTCTCTCTCTCTCTCTCTCTATCTCTTTTTTTTGTCTGACTCCTCATCATACTTAACTAGAAAGGTGCTCATGCACAAGTGTCAAGTTCTTTAAAAAGATTACTTAGAAGATGAGGACTTTCTTAATACCATTTGTCTTGTCATGCACAAACAGATAAGCAGAGAAAAATTGCTGTTAAAGCACCTACAAATGTAAAAATCATATGTAGTTGATTGTCTTTGTTACACAAGAGTGAATGTAATGTTGTGTATAGGTGAGCCTGCATGTGTATAAGTACTCTTATGAATTGAGTTACTGTAAATTACTTACTCACTGTGCCTCACCCCTTCTCTTTGGTAAACAATTTGTAAAAATTTTGATAATGCTGTAGTAATGTAATTAATAATTAACAAGGTACTGTAGTGTTACAGTAATCTCTCAATTATCCAGATTAACAGAGCCAAGGCCTTGCCGGACAAGAGCAAGTAGAAAAAAAATATAGGTGTTCATGAGCAACTTCTATGTACTTTCATATGCACTTTCAGTTTCTGATTTCAGAGTTTTATTCAACTTGCTCAGTGTGATTGCCTTTATTTTTTAGTCACTACATTCAGAGAACCCTAATATGGATATTGTTCTTAAATATTTGAAAGATTCAACCTCATTAATCCTTTTTCCATCTAACGTTATTCCTTCGGACATATTTCTTCCTCATTACTTTTGTTTTTCTTAGATTTATTTTTAGTCCCAAGTCTTTAGATATATGATGAATTCTGTTAAGGATACCTTTTAATTATTGTAGGATTTTGCTGATTATAACAGCCTTACCTGCATATTCTAAGTCTGGCAAATATCCATTGGTACCCCAATTTATAAACTGCTGCTTCCATCTTCATCACTTTCATTACAAAATCTATAAGAGTAAACAGGAAAGGTTAAATACCTCCCCTTATAGCACAACACTGTTTACTGCAAACACACTCGACAAGATTTTATCAACATTATCATTGCATCTATTTTGATCGTGGATAATGTCAGTTGGCTTTGCTTATTGAATAGGACTGCTGTAGTAATCCAATACTTTCTGGTATAATATTGATGTGTGGACACTGTCAAATGCCTTGCAAATAACAAAAGCCACTAAAAGTAACATTTTAAATTCTGTACACTACTGCACAATATGCTTAAACATAAATTGTTTGGGATGAATCTTACCTACTGTTAAAGATAGCTTATATCTCTCCGCTGATAGGTGAGTCAGCCTTCAAACAAAAGATCGAATGGCTGCCCAGATGACTGTCTAGTACACCTATTCTCCACCAGGTGTGTTTCAAATATTTTAGCTAGCCAGAATTTTCCTTGTTGCCATTGTGTATATTTATTTCAAAATATTTACATGAATTTTTCCACCACTCAAAACTTGTTATTGTTACTCATATGAGGCCATCAGTCCATTAAGGGTTATTTATGTAAGCACAGCAAAATACAGTAATCAATATGTACTGTAAAGTGTATTTTTGTCATTTGAAAAAATGTTCATCCCAAGCCCAACAAACACAGTTACAGAATAGAGCATCAACAGGGATAAAAATTCTTGTGTATTGTACAAGGTACAGTTATTTACTAATTTTCAAATATAAATATATTAGTGTAAGTACATTTATATGTTACTTCTCTTAAAGAATCCATTTATAATGTAGTACATTATTATTTGATGTTATCGTAATAGTATGTATAAAAAAAACAATTGTCAAACATTTGTAATGTTTGTTCTGAGAATGAGCTGGTTGAAGCTCACTACTACCAAAGAATTAAGAAAAAAAAATTTTAGTTGCAAAAAGAAACTAATTTATTAATGTAATTGTTATTTTTTACATGAAAGTTTGAGAGAGAGAGAGAGTGTGTGTTTTGTGATTTTGTGGGATATTAATTTAGCATTTTATTGATGTTTTGCTACTTATATAAATAATATTTGAAAATTAGTGAATAATTTTTTATAATGTATTTAGTCATGAAAATTAAATGGAAATAGTCATTTGAAAATAATTGCTCTATGAAAAAATTAACAAATTAGTTAAATTTCTGCTATGTATTAGCAGATAAGCTGCAGAGAAAAACCAACGATTAGCTGAAGCACCAGTTGCTAAACAGTACACAATATAGAATGGACCCAGTGTATTACGAAAATACAGAATATCACTAAAAAAAAAAAAAGAAATAATTTGCGAGTCCCATGAACAATTTATAGATATGTTCCACAGAAAAATCTGTGTATAGGCAAGCTTTTCGAGAATAATTTGTAGATAGGCTCTACAGAGATATCTCCAAATAGGAGAGTCCGCGAATAATGGGAGTTGACAATATGTTCATATATCATAAAAAAGTCCAAAATGCAGGCAGTCCCTTGGATAGTTTCACAGAAAAATCCATGAATAGTTGAGTCCGCCATTAATGGGGTTCGACTTTTATGTTTATCGTAAAACAGTAAAAATACATGCAGTCCCTGGTTATAGTTGTCCCCAGACAATTGCTGTAAAACCAGATCGCTTATAACCAGGGACAGCCTCCAGAGTAATTTCAAACTTCATCCCATGTAGGACCATTCACAGGCATATTTTCTACAAGCCTTTTTCATTCACAGTGCCTTTAAAGCGATGAACAAAGTTGTCCGTGAATCGATCTAAAAATTGTTTTTAACAATAATGTTTCTAGGTAAGTTTATTTACACATAAAACTGTTGAAAACAGTCCATAACTCCTTGGACCTATCCTGACTTATTCATGCAGTTGTTTTTTAGAAGTTTTTTCATATCAATAAACTAGTCTAAAAAATAATTGCTTCAGGGTGTTTATTTAGACATAAAACAATTGAAAACATTTAATAACTAAAATTTGATGAATCTAAATTTGGTAGTCAGTGCCCCTCTCAAGCTGCTCAGGTTAAGGCAACAAGGGAGGATAGTATATGGTTTAAGTAGTATTTTATATCTATCATGGATGAGTTCAGCCCCCAGTTTCAGGTAGATGGCCAATTGCAGGCCTCCTAGCATGCCTTGAGAGACTTAGTAGGAGAACCTTAAGTGGTTGAAGGCACAGAAGGAAGTTATTACTTTTAAGTTTTTTGTTAGTGCTCTCCTAGTAATAAGTAGAGCATATCAAATCTCAAGCATATCAAATTACAAGGGATCTTATAACCTATGGTGAATTGAAATATGAATAACCAAATCCCAGCCTAGATGGGTTTGAGAGCCAGTCTTAGCACAGTCTCCCTTTCACTATTCCCATTCAAAGAATATAGGAAACACCTCCCTATGATTAGAAATGCATATTCTAAAAAGGAATTACCCCAAATGAACTTTTCAGATAGAAATACTTTAAGTGATTTTGATATAGTGATTTTGATATGAATATCCCGATGACTTCTCGAAGATCTTTGGCTTAGATCCTGTCCATATGACCACTCAGCTCTTGAAACTGGGACTAGATTGCTTGACTGACCATCGTTGGCCAACAACAAAGCATTCAGCCAACTACCCAAACAACAAAACTGCCGACAACCAGTAATTAAGAGCTATTACATGTACACTTAGAAACTATACATGAAACAACCAAACACAACACCTTTCCTAACTAAATACAAATACAACAAAACATTATATCTTCCTTTCATACAATACACATTTCCACTTATGTAAATGAGGAAAGTATATGCAAAAATACATTAAAACTTACTGCAAAGTACAATCTCTCGTTTTAGTTTTCGACAAGGTTACTTTCCTATAGTTTCGTTTCCTATTGCTATTCCATTGTCTTCTGTAGCAGACGTCTCATTCTTTAGTAGGATGTTGTAAATTAAAGAATGAAGTGGATCAGGCAGTAATCCACTGGAATTTTACCTCTTGACTCTTTCCTAGCTCCACAAGGAACCAGAGATTGATGCCCAGTGTAGGATGCATCAAGACTGAATAACTACGCATATCCCCATGTTTTTTGGTATTTTGTAACACGAAACAAGTACAGGCAGTCCCCGGTTATCAGCGATCCGGTTTTATGGTGCTTGTCTAGTGGCATAAAATCGGCAATTTTTGGCAATTATGAGTTTTGGTTAATGGCAGTTTTCGCTTATCAGCACACCCCCGGAATGGAAACCCCGCCGATAACCGGGGACTGTCTGTACAGGCGGCCCGCGGTTAACGGCGCAATCACTCAACGGCGAATCGGTTTTACAGCGGTCGTCAAAAATATTCATTAAAAAAATAAGGCATTTTAAAGGTATCTTTACGGCACAAATTTCAGTTAACAGCGCCGCTAGCGCCGTTGTCTAACGAGTTCATACATATGTAGAAATGGCGTTCAGACCATAAAGGTTATGCAAATTATATTAACAAATTTTATGGAGAGTTATTACTTAGGTATTAGGGTAAAATATATGCCTCTGACGCTGTTCTATGCCGAAAATATCGAGTTACATAAGTGCAAATTTAGTTATGGATGTGTCGATTCATAATTGTTTATGCTTTTGTTTAAAATGTGTGTGAAAATGTATTACGTGAAAGGCATTTTTATTTCTGTACAGAAATATGATACAAAGGCAGCTTTTGAAACTGCCCTTCACGATACCAAATACGATGCTTTTTCATGTTCTTTCTTGTAAGCCGCCGCCTGCCGCTCTTCTGAAAATATCGATTTAAAAAAAGTGCAAATTAGCGATCGATGTGTCGATTTTATAAATGTTTATGCTTTTATGTTTAAAATGTGTATGAAAATGTATTACGAATAGGGTATTTTTATTTCTGTGCAGAAATATGATAAAAAGGCAGCTTTTGAAACTCCGCTTCAAGTTATCGACTACGATGTGTTTTTCAAGTTCGTTCTTGTATGCCGCCGCAGCATATAAGAACGAACTTGAAAAACACATCGTAGTCGATAACTGAAGGGGAGTTTCAAAAGCTGCCTTTTTATCATATTTCTGCACAGAAATAAAAATACCCTATTCGTAATACATTTTCATACACATTTTAAACATAAAAGCAAAACCATTTATAAATCGACATCGATTGCTAATTTGCACTTTTTTTGCCGCCGTCTGCCGCTCTTCCAAAAATAGTTTAAAAAAAAAAAAATAACGATCGATGTGTCGATTTTTCAAATGTTTATGCTTTTATGTTTAAAATGTGTATGAAAATATATTGCATAAAGGTATTTTCATTTTTGTACAGAAATAAGATACAAATTAAGGGCAGCCTTTGTAACTACGCTCCACGTTGTCAGGGGATGGTTTTTCATGTTCGTTCTTGTCCGCCAGTTCTGAAAAATGCATTGTGTTATTTTATTAATTATGCATCTTTTCCATAAATCCTTTAAAAAGTTATACATTATTTCACTGTATCCAAGAATATTGTATGTATTCTCATATTATTGTATTTTAAAATACTACGGCAAACTTAAGCCCGTATTCCGCGGAGCGGCCAATGTTGTGGTTTGAAATCAGCTGATGAATACGAGTCTGTTTCACCATAACGCAATTCTGAGCGAATGCTCTTGCTTCTAGTTAGCATAAACGAATATCTAGATACTTGACTTATATGCGACAAAGTTATTTTTCCTTATACAGCGTGTTTTTAGGTGGGAATATTTATTGAATATGTCTCGTTGTGAATGTGAACTACTATTTTTTTCGTTAACAAAATTACTTTGGCGGCATGTTTATTGCGTAAAAAATTACGTGATTCCGTTCGCAATACGTAATCCTTTATATCATCGTAATACGAACTTTACGTTATTTATCTTATATCGGCGTGAAACCAACAGTAAAATGTGTTCTTTCAAGCACAGTAGTTTTGATTAAAATGATTTTATCCCAATTTTATCTATGGTTGTGTGTGATGGCAGACGTTTACTGCAGTTTTATCCTTGTTGCCGATGTACGATAATAGTCATTAGCAGCTTGAACAGTTTTCTCAGCTTCAGTCATAATTAGGTTTAAATTTAACGGTATATTTCCCGATTGATCTTTAATCTATATTGATTTCTGATCTATAGCGAATAAAGTTATTACATTAAGATATCTCAGTTCTATTCTATACATAACGCCATTTATAACAAATACGGTAATGTTGCACTGTAGTACGATGATCGAAATACAAGCCAAACAGATGTTATCCAGTTCGGTTGTACTTAGAAAAAAAAAAAAAAAAAAAAAAGTCGTTTTCTCGTTCGGTTGTTCATGGTTGTACACGTTCACGCAACGAGTATAACGTTAAAACCATATTTTCATCATTCTCTTTTGCTGTTATTGAACTTATGTAACTAGAAGATGGATAAAGTTAGGCCATTGTAATTTGATCTCTCATAAAATCGAACTATCGTAAGACTAATGATCGTAACCTGAACACTACAGCTACCTGTACACTGTATAAACTTTATTATATCTTTACATACTCTAGACACCCACATGTACTGTACAGTAAATTCTATAGTACTATACTGCATAAATATAATTTTACTTATTGCGCCGTTGTGGGATTACGGCGCCTTTGACCGGTCTAGAGTTTCGAAAGAAGGTGTGCGGCGGCCGTAGGCTTTAAAATCGCTCGGCGTCGAAAATCGCTTGGCGTCGGTGGCCAGGAACGGAACCCCTGCCGCTAACCGAGGGCCGCCTGTATTTTGAAAACTGTTGTAACACTTACTTAACCATAGAATGATCAACACTACGCCTTGTAAAGCTTGCAAGACATCATGGCAGTGGAATGACCATCAAAGGTACTTAACAGTCGGGAAGACCAAAACTAACTACAGAATGGCTAGTACATCTGCAAGTTCTAAAGTTGCTATGGGATTAGAAAAGTCCTTAATGTAGACTTGTTGGCATGCAGATGAACAGGAACAACCAGTCCATTATTACTCCTTTTAGGGCCCTCTTTAAGTTTAACCTGATTCAGACTCATAGGCCTTTGCCCGCTATTCACTCTAAGGAAGTATTGAACAGTTCAAGAATAGCTCAATGACTCCCATAGAGCTTAGTAGCCTCAGAGCAAATGATTTTCAGATTTTTTAGTTCTCTTGGTAGATGTGTATCTTATTCTTCCATTAAAGTGAAATCAACTCAAACTACAGAATTCCATGCACTTCCACTAACTTCTGCATCTCGCACAACTGCTTGGGGATGCTCGATTGTCTTCCCAGTAAGGGGATTTTCAAAGGTATCATGAGTTCGATCCTTAACCCTTAAACGCTTATTGGACTTAGTTTACGTTGAGACAAATTGTCTGTCGGGTGCCGACTGGACGTAATTTACGTCGACATAGAAAAGTTTTTTTAAAAATTTGCGGAAAAATACTTACAGGCCTACCAGCCGAAAACTTTTGAATCACGCGCCTTGGGGGATGCTGGGAGCTCACGGATCAAGGCATTGTTTTGTTTACAATCGTTACGCAGGCGTGCAAGCGCGAATTTCTTTCTTATCGCACTAAAAAGTATCAGTGACACATCTCGGAAATTATTTTGTCACTTTGACAATTTTTGCACCATTTTAAATTAGCTGTTACATGGAGTATTATATATGAAAATGTGCGCATTTTCATGTAGAATACAACAAAAAAATACTCATGATTGTAGCTTTTTCAGTTTTGAAATATTTTCATATAAATAACGATAAGTGCCAAAATTTCAACCTTCGGTCAACTTTGACTCTACCAAAATGGTTGAAAAATGCAATTGTAAGTTAAAACTCTTATATTTAAGTAATATTCAATCATTTACCTTCATTTTGCAACTAATTGAAAGTCTCTAGCACAATATTTCGATTTATGGTGAATTTATGAAAAAACTTTTTCCTTACGTCCGCACGGTAACTCTTCCGAAAAAATCATACGCGCGATTGTCGTAATGTTTGCACCATTTTAAATTAGCCGTTACATTAAGTTTTATATTAGGATGCGCGCAATTTCAAGTAGAATACAACAAAAAATAATTGAAGGTTGTAACTTTTCTCATTTTCGAAATATTTCCATATCACGATAAATAGAAAAAAACCACGTTCGGTCAACTTTGACTCTACTGAAATGGTCGAAAACTGCAATTGTAAGCTAAAACTCTTACAGTCTAGTAATATTCAGTCATTTATCTTCATTTTGAAGCAAATTCGAAGTCTCTAGCACAATATTTAGAATTATGGTGAATTAAAAAAAAAAAATTCACTGCTGCAAATCTCCGAAATGCGTACGTCGCATTCTCGGAATATTTGCTCCATTTCATATTAGGCATTTCATAGAGTTTTAAATATGAAAATGTGCACAATTTTATGTAGAATACAAAAAAAAAAATAGTTGAAGTTTGTAGCTTTTCTCATTTTTGAAATATTTGCATATTAAAAAAAAAATTTAAAAATTTGACATTCGGTCAACTTTAACTCGTCCGAAATGGCCGAAAACTGCATTTGTAAGCTAAAACTCTTACAGTATAGTAATATTCAATCATTTATCTTCATTTTGAAACAAATTGGAAGTCTCTCGAACATTATTTAGATTTATGGTGAATTTAAAAAAAAAACAATTTTTTTACGTCCGCACGTTACGAATTCATGCATTATTTTGTGATAATATTTTCTCTGTGTTGTTTTGATCGTTTTACAATGTGTTATATACCAAAATAATCACAATTTAGTGTAAAATACAACGGAAAAAAAGTAACTATTTAGCTTTAACCGTTTTGCTCACAGCGCTATTTGAATACAATTATACATATATGAAATTTCGTTTTCGGGCTATCATATATCGCATTATTTATATATGATAATGATATTTTTTTCATTTTCAGCATACGTGAGACCATTTTTGTTATACCCCTTAGGCGTTTAAGGGTTAATTGTAAAAACAACTGTCACCTTGTGTCAGAAGCAACAGGTTGTGTATTGCTCAGGGTGCTGTTCTAAATGAATTTTCAGCACCTGTAACCATGTAGACATCAGAGTTTCTCAGCTTTCTTAGATATTAGATGTCAGAATTTTTCGCTGTATACAGTAAACTGTTGTTATCAGTGTTTGATGATCGCAAATTTGGTAGAACATGACAATGGTAAATTAAACTATAGATTCCGTAAATGCAAAAAATTGCTGAACAACTTGAGTCTACACATTTTTTATCGCGAAAGATTGCTGAACAGCGCAGTTCAAAACTCTGTGTGCACATTGTTAAAATGCCCGGTAGTTCCAATAATTTTCTGCATATTTTGTTTACGAATTATCCCACTGAATTTGAAAACGGATGACAGACCGTGTGAGTTAGTTGGGTTCTAGCTACCACAGGGTTCACAGTTTTCGTGTTAACACGGCGTTCTTCCGCGCTCAATTTGAAAATGTCTCCCAAACATTCATCTTCCAAGTCTCCTGCCTCTAATATTGCTAAGAGGCCTCGCAAGGTGATGTCATTAGAAGAGAAGATAGATATAATTCGATGTTACAACCAAGGGCAACGCACCGGAGATATCGTGAAGGCTACTGGCATGTCTGAATCTACCTTATGGACCATTCATGCCACAAAGGATAAAATTAAGGCTAGCATTTGCCCAAGGTTCATCTTCAGCTGCAAAGAAAACCCACACTGTAAAGAATCCAGGGCTTAATAGGACCAAAGAGATACTTAAGGACTGGATCATTAAGCAAAATAAATGCAGCATCCTGATGACCATGGGCATCATCCAGATGAAGGCTAAGGAGATCTACAAACAAGTAACAAAGGATGATAATGACCCTAAGCCTTTCTCAGCAAGCAGTGGCTGGTTTGCTATTTTTAAGACTAGGCATGGCTTTCATAATGTTAAGTTTAGTGGGGAGGCAGTATCAGCTGATAAAGCAGCAGCTGATGATTATGTTTTGAAATTTAAAGAATACATCCAGAGGAAAGATTACTGGAGAGAGCAGATTTTTAATTTAGATGAGACTTCTTTATATCCATACTGGATTGATAGGACGTATCTCGGAGGAGGAGAAAAAGAAGCCAGGCGTCAAACCTTTGAAGCAATGAGTCACCCTCTTGGTTGGCACAAATCTTGTTTGACATAAGCTGAAGCTGCTTATTATTGGAAAGTCTGAGAACCCACATTGGTTTAAGGGGGTCATCATTGAAAACCTCCCTCTCTACTATTATTATAATAGTAAAAAAGGTTGGATGAATTCCTACATCTGGGGCCACTAGACTTCCTTTAGCTTAGAGAATGAGCTACGTAACTATTGCTGGGAGGTGAACGTCGACTTCAAGGTTTTACTTTTGGGTGATAACTCTTCGGGGCATAACGAGACCTTTTCAGTCACTTCAGAACACATCAACATTTTCATTCCCCCCAAACACCACGTCCTTAATCCAACCAATGGATCAAGGAATCCTTTGTATGTTAACGTGCAACTACACCAGGGTTTCATTGCAACAGATTATTCAAAATATTGAGTGACCCAGATGCTGACGATAAAGATGTTGCAAGGAAGTACTGGAGCAGCTTCTAGCTCAAGAATGCAATCTACATATTGCATGAAGCTTGGGAGTGTGTGACTGAGAAGTGCATTCAAGGTTCGTGGAGGAAACTATGCCCTGATATGCTTCCAGACTTTATGGATTTGATATGGTGGAGGAGGAGGCAAGGCTCAAGAAGGAACTTTTAGAAATTGCCAGACAAGTTGGCTTCAATGAAATTAACGAGGACGAAATTGACAACCTACTGGACTCGCATGACAAGGATTTAATGATGGAGGAGCTATTGTAAATGCAAAATGAAAGGGGAGAAGAAGCTGAATGGGAAATGGTCAAAGACCATGACAAGAATAATGAGGAAATTAAACAAGTTTTGCATGTATTGATGAAGCTATGCAAATAATGGAGGACACAGACCCACAGCAGGAATGAGTTTGCAAGGTGCAGCAAAATATACGTCAGTCATTACCCTGTTATTACAAGCTGCCAATAAATTTTTGAGCAATGGCCAGGCAACGCACACTTGCAGCTTTTTTAAACCTCTGGCTACACCAGAACCTAAACTTTCATCATCAGAACCTAAGCCATCTACATCATGCACACCTAAGGTTCCTTGAAAAAGTCATCCAATCACTTTGTATGAGAGCCTGACATGCAAGACAGTTTTCCGTGGAATCGAGGATTCTGATAAAGAGTTCCTCCATGAATTACTAGCTCACGAGTTGGATTCTGACAATTCGAGGATTGATGGCTAGCTCCTCCCTGAATTGGGAGCTCACAAATGTGATCCAGACAACAAATAATTATCATCATCAAAGAAATGTGCAGGCATGAAAATAAAAATCTACAAATATACTTTTGATATCCTTTATTAACATTTTTAATGTTAATAAAAGATGGTACAGTAACAGAAAATATATTTGTAAGTGTTTATTCTCATGCCTGTGCGATTCTTGCATTTTTATCGGTTAGATGTTGCCTACCTAGACTATTTTCGGAGTTGCGATGGTGAAGGTGGTGGTGGAGGAGGAGGAGAAATGTAGGTTGGCCTAGCCTAATTGCATAAGTTGCATTGTGGCTTACAACAATGACGATGATCAGTTGCACAGAGACACTGTGCAACTGATCATCGTCATTATCGTAATCCGCAACGCAAGTTATGCCATTAGGTTAGGCTAGCCTACATCTCTCATCCTCCTCCACTATCATCTCCGCCAACCCCACTCGTAAACAGCTTCTAGGTTTGATAATTAGTAAATTATTTATTTATCATACAGAAAACATACATCTCTGTAAGAAAGAGAGAGAGAGAATTATTATTATGTGATATCATTTAATCTTATTAAACTTACTAATATAGTGGAACCTTGACATACGAATTTAATGTTCCGTTACCATTGTCGTATATCAAAAAAGTTATCTCAAAGCATTTTTTCCCATTAAAAATAATGTAATATGTATTAATCCATTCTAGCGCTATGAAACCACACCAAAACACAGCTGAATTACATATAATATACACAATTTATACACAAATAAAAGAGTAATAACACACATAATGATAAAATAACATAGTAATGTGATAAATGATGATAAATGTTAATAAAATCAATAAAAAAAGAAAGGAATTTTACTTACCACAATGAAAGATGATGTGAGGCCACAGCAGCAGCAGGAGGAGGAGGTAGGGAGGGGTGGCAGGGAACGATTTGTTCTCTTTTTATTTACGTATGTACACTAATAACTTCATAATAAACACACATGAAATAACATTGCTAAACTAATTTTTAATTATTTTTTTTAAATTATACGTAAACACTTCACGTCTGACCTTTTTGGCCTCACTTTCAGGTCTTGGCCTTTTGGCCTCACTTTCTTCTTGACTTTCACTGCGAGAGACCTTCATAAAGTAACGATCAAGATAGGTCTGTTTCTGCCTACTTTTTAAAATGTTACGAAAGAATGTGAGACACTTATCATTAGAAATAATGGTGATGCCTTTGGAAGGTTGCAGCTTCTTTATAGCTTCCTTCTGCTTGATGATCGTGGATATTGTAGAAGGATTTCGACCATGCTCATTTGCCAAATCGACGATACTTTGCTATAATTTCATGTTTTGCTTCCATCAAGATAATTTTCTTGGGTTTTTTCATATCACCTGCTTTGTCTTTAGCGTTAATAATAAAATAGACAAAATAACACGAAAAATAGGCACAAATACAACGAACTACACAACGACGTGTTAACGATGCAGCACCAACAAACAAACAGACCGAACGCCATCTATCGGTCGCCTATACAACTATCACTCATCGCAAAATTGTATCTCAAATATTTTGTTGTATATCAAAGTATATATTTTCGCAAATTTTCTGTTGCATCTCAAAACATTTGTATGTTAGGGCAATCGTATGTCAAGGTTCCACTGTACTGTATTGATCAATATTAATATTTTAAAATTAGTAAATCATTTATGTATCATAATGTGTCTAGTCACGAAAATAACATCAAAATATACTCATTTGGGATTATTTATTGTCGGAAAAAACCCTCGAATAGGCGAATTTTCTGCAAATAATGGGTAGATAAGGTCCAGAGAGAAATCCGCAAATTTGTGAGTCCGCGAATACTGGGGGCCCACTGTATATATATAAAAAATAAATACCATAAAGGTATTTATTTTTTGTGATTGTCATTTGATAAGGATTTTGACCCAGGCACATTGGTACCTTCATGCTGCTTCTGTTTCATTCTGGCTGAATTGGAGCAGTTTTCTCCACAAGGCTGCTCTTCTCTGCACACAAATAAGAGTCTTGCTTTGTGACAGCAGTAAGATCCAGAAATGATTCCAGGTGGGGTAAGAATGGTTTGGGTGTCATCCAAGAAACCTTTAGCTCGATTTGCTGAGCAGTATTTGTTTAGCTGCACTACCCACCATCCTATTCTCAGTGTGGGAATTACCTATCATTTAAGGGGACCGTCCGCTATGATGTCTATTTTTTTTATTTATTACGCAAAATACATAATTTTCATATATGTTTTAGATATATATAATACCTTCATCATATAAAAATTTCAAGTCATTTGATCAAAAACTTTTCGTTTTATTAGCAAAAATCATGATTTAAAAAAAAATAATTGGTAGAGTTTTCTCCGCTAATATGACATCAGTTGTATTGAGAATCATACCATAAAAACTTCTTTATATACGGAACAATTCTGTGTGACAGAATTTTGATTTTTTAATTTTTTTTATTTTTTATGAATTTTTTTCCTTTTTTTTTAGTCTAGACACTCAAAAAATTCTAAAAAAAAAAAAAAAAGAAATCAAAATTCTGTCACACAGAATTATGGGATTTTTATTCCTCTTTCCAATGATATCTTTCTCTCTAAAATTGGATAATAAATAACCGAGTAATGGTTACCGACATGCGCATAAGTATGTTTTTGAGTTATGAGCTCCCAAAGATTTGCTATGTAAATTTTCGCTTTTTTCTTATAAAAGTCAAAACAACATTATTATAATTACTTTATTTGTACTTTTATTGTTGAGTTCTACATCAAGGATCGTGGTCCTACCCCTAAAAGTGGTGTTAATACCCTCAGCGTGACACCAGATAATGATGTTGACGGTGAGACATGAGACAATGAGGGCAGCTGAAAACAATTAATTATTAGTGTTTTTCTTTCAGCAACACTCCTGGCTTCGCTAATTTGCTAGCCATAGTTGCTGAGTAGCCTTCTTGATCTTAGGTAACTTCGGCCTTGCTATAAGTTCACTAAGAAGTTATAAAAACAATGTAAATAGCTAGTAACCAAACGCAAGTGCCTACGTGCGTGTAACTGCTTTGACGTCTGTGGCGTAACTGAGTCATTCTCCGAGTCTCGCCTATAAATAACCGCTCTGAGCAGCTCGCTTCTCACCCAGTGTCACAGTACCTTTCATTGCTACCAGATGTATGAGAATTTCGAAAAAAATCTTAAAAAATCGCTGTATATATGCAAAAATAAACACGCAAAAACGATTCTGTCAAACTCAAGTCATACAGACGACGCAGTTACGATGACGTCATCATTTAAAAACCGCTATATCTTCATTATTTGTGAAAATAATTGGCTGAAACTTCTGGAAAGCATGCACGGCATGTTTCTGCATAGATACAAGTAATAACTCTATTTTTTATTTTTTCAAGTTGACATGTCATCTGCCATAGCGGACGGTCCCCTTAACAGTTGGTAAAATTAATCTCAAATAATGTAAATTTTTATAAATAAAATTTATTAGTTGGATACATACTATGTATTAAAGTAGACCCCACCCAGCCTCCCCACAACTTAGTGGTCTGTCAAGGACAATTCTGACTAGAGCTAAAACATTCGAAACACCTGGTGGAGAACAGGTGCTCTAGACAGTCATCTAGGCAGCCATTCGATCTTTTGTTTGAATGTCAACTCTCATGTCATCAGTGAGTTATAAGCTATATTTAACAGTAGGTAAGTATCTCAATAATAAATTTTATGATTAAGATTTATATATTCTGATCTGTGCGACTTCTGCCTTGTGTGAAGTGCCCAGCTGGATCCGGCTAAACAATCGTAGATGAAAAAGCAAGATATCTGTGAGATCTGGCAACGCATGCGTATATTGGGTGAAAACCCACGCTATCCCGTTTAATCTTTTTCTTAACCGCTTGGGTGAGAGTCGCAGTTGCCCTCTCTCGGCCTTTGTTTGCCTGTTTTTGCTTGTTGTTATGGCTTCTTCTGCTTCATCTGCAGTAGGTGTTATGGTAATGTTTGTACTAAAACGAATCCCTGCCCGGAAAGTCATGCAAGGCCTAAAGCGCAGTGGAAGTTACTGTATAGTAAGAGGGAGCATCATAGAGTTTAGACTCTTTCTTCATGGAAAGGGTTTTCATCGCCTCGCCCCGATGCTTTGTCTTCTTCCGCAGTCACACCCCATGATGCTAGAGTTTATCTGCTTGTGTCTCCTTCCTTTTCTTCCATCGACTCGTCGGAAGTATTGGGAGGCCCTCAGGCTGATTTAATGTGTAATTTCACCCCCCTCTTCCTCGGGGGTTAATTTCTTCTCGCGAGGGAGGAGGCTATTTAATCAGTTTGTTATATTTCAGGTTCGGAGGTGTCCAAAATGGCAGTGCTCTGGGCGTTGCTTGGGCTACGGGGTTCACCGCATTTCATGGATGCTAGCCTCCTCCCTCAGGCCTCCCAAGCTCTACCTCTTCCTCCTGGCCTTCTCTATGTTGGTGCCCGAGGTCAACCGTTTTGTATCGCTCCACCAGTAAGTCCTGCTGCTAGCACGGGTGAGGGGGAGGCTGTGACGTCGCTCCCAGTTCCATTGGTGTGACATCGCTTCCATTGGTGACATCACTCCCAGTTTCCTTAGTATCGTCTCTCCCTGCTACGTTGGTGTCGTCAGTTGAGGCTGCTGCGCTGCCTCGCTCCTCTGTGTCGTCATCGTTTGCTCCTGTGACATCATCGCTGCCATCCAAGACGTATCCTCTTCCTTCTGTGTCATCTGCATCCTCTTTTGTGGATCCGTTTGAGGCTTTATGTCAGGCGGTTCTTAAGAGATTGGACTCTTGTTTTGGAGGATAGGTTTGCTGCCCTGTTGGCTGAGAAGGCTATGAGCAAACGTGTTATGTGGCCTCCCCCCTCTCCTGCCAAGAGGATGTGTAAGGAAGCCACCCCCATCTCTGCTGCGTCGGTGTATCAAGCATTGGAGGATTAAGGACTTTGCCTTTTCTTCAGTGTTTCGTCCCCTGAGCAATCTGCTGTGGCTGTGTTGTCCTCTTTTTCAAGACACAAGCGTTCGACTCTGAGGAATTCTCGTATTGCATCAAGAGTTAAAGATGCTTCTCCGTCGCACCTACTGCTTCAGGTTCTTTGGCTGCTGGGTCTACAGTTCGTATGCATGAAGAGGTTGTGTTGGATAAGCCTGCATCTTCTCGTCGTCGATCTCCATTACTGGAGCAGGAGGAAGGAGACACACAAGAGTTTATCCTCCTTTACTGAGGTTGTTGATCTCATTTGTGGGTTAACAATTTTGAGAGTAGGACTCGGGCTTGGTCGTCTTTGACTCCTACATGCTGGGAAGCCTTGGGGGACTATGCAAGATCTTAAGTCGTCGTTTCAGCATCCCTTATCAGGTCATGTCCAGTCGGTCTTGCAAAAGGTGAACGCTTTTGTGTCGGATCAGGACGGTCTCTCCGGTCAAGGGGTTCTTCCAAATTGCTTCCTCCCCAACTCATAAGGCATAGGAAGTATTATGGTACGAACTCTCATCTGCTTGTTGCCTCGTCATCTTAACCCAGGCGTTATATGTCTGAAGCCAGGGTTGACTTTGGAGCAGGTGAGGTCGGTGGCTCTGTCCTTGTCTCCGCTTTGGAGTCTACTGCAGTCTCCATGTTCCAGACGGTGTCTTGGTTAGACTTGTGGTTGATGCCCATTGCCAAGATTGCGTCTGATGGGTCCCCAGAAGGGTTGGTGAGTGCTTCTTCTCTTGCCAGTGTGTTGCAGTCTAGGAGCAAGGCGTTTTCGTATCTTGCACATCTTAGTGTCAATTTGTAGGCTAATCTTCTTCTGATCAAAAGAGATGTGGTGTTGTTCAGGATGGCAGGATCAGTTGACCCTGAGTCCTTGTTGGTGCTCAGGAATGGGGATCTAAAGGAATCTCTGTTCCTGTTTCCTCGGACTGAGCTGGAGGAAGCGATATACCGATGGCGAGCTGACACGAAGAACAGGTTGGTGCACCAGGCTGTGTCCAAGTCGAAGTCTCGTTCTCAGAGACATCCTCCTCCTCCTCCTCCTCCTCTTGTTCAGCCGCAAATGCAGAGATCATCGCCTGGTAAGCCGTCTAGGAGTTTGGTTTCGGCTTGGCCCTTTCATTTGTCTCTGCCTAAGTCGGAGGACCAACGTCCCTTTTTGGCCCCTCTCTTACAGGTCAAGGAGGGGCTCCAGGGGTAGAAATAAGGGGGGTTGTCGGTAGGTTGGGCACCTCTCCCTTTCCTTTGCCACATGGGGGCCGGGGGGGGGAGGGGGGGTTGCCTGGCAGGCCAGTGGGTCAAGTGGCACAGTTATCGGGCAGAGAAGTGGGTAGTAGATGTCTTTTGGTGGGGTATCTAATACTGTTCGACTTCTCCCCTCCTGCTCTCAGACAGACCTCTGCTCAGGCGAGTGTATCTCCCAGATTCTCCGAAGTTCTTAGCTCTCCAGGAGGAAATGCTGGACAAAGGTGCGATACAGGAAGTGGTGCGTCCGTCTCCGGGGTTTTACAGTCACATCATCTTGGTGCCCAAGGCGACATGGGGTTGGAGACCTGAGATCGACTTATCCACCTTGAATCATTTCATCTGGAAGACGAGGTTCAAGATGAAGACCCCGCGATCGGTGTTGGCAGCTGTGAGGGAAAACTACTTCATGCTTTCAATAGATCTAAAGGACGCGTACTTCCAGATCTGTATTCATTCGTCATCCAGGAACTTTCTTCACTTCTCTCTCGGAGACAAGGTTTTAGAGTTCAAAGTCCTGTGCTTTGGGTTGACCACGGCCCCTCAGGTTTTCACAAGAGTTCTCTCACGTCTAAACTTGGTCCCATGCTCAAGGGATCCATATGCTGAGGTTCCTCGACCACTGGTTGGTCTTAGCAGGTTCCAGAGAGAAGCTGCTGCAGGACAGAAATCTCCTGCTTCATTTTTGTCTGGAACTCGACATCTTGGTGAACCTAGAGAAATCGAATCTTGCATCCAGTCAATATGGCAGTTTCGAGGGTTTTCCTGTTGGATCGGAGGTTGGAGAAGTTGTGAGTAGTGGTGTGCGACTTCCTGTCACAGCCCGATCAGTCAGTTCATCAGTGGCAGATTCTTCTGGGGATTTTATCTTCTCTGGAAAAGCTGGTCCCTCATGAGCGACTTTTTCTTCGGTCTCTGCAATGGAGACTGAGGGACTTCATGTTTCCGGCGGGGGACTCACCACTGATAAGTGTACATACCTCTGTCTCTAGAAGTGAGAGGAGATCTTTGTTGGTGGTTGAGTGATCAGAATTTCTTGAAGGGTGTTCCTCTGCGTTCTCTTCCGCTGGACTTCATTCTATTTTCAGATACCTCCCTTGCAGGGCGTTTATAGTTTGAAGGACAGACAGCAGCATATCAACGTCTTGAAAAGGCAGCCTTTCTGGGTCTGAAGGAATTCCGGGAGAAAGTAGAGGAACATTCTGTTGTTCTCATGTCGGACAACACCATGGTGGTCGCTTATGTGAACAAGCAGGGGGGACTGGTTTCACGTCGGCTTCACGCTTTGACAGTTGAGGTTCACTAATGGGCAGTCAGCAATTTGGTGGAGCTCTCAGCCAGGTATATCCCAAGCAAAAGGAATGTGGTCGCGGACAAATTCAGTCGTTGGGATAGGTCCTAGGCACAAAGTGGTCCCTTCATCAGGTTGTGGCAGACAGGCTCTTCCAGGTTTGGGGGAGACCTATGCTGGACCTCTTTGCGACCCGGTTCAACAGGAAACTAGGGGTATTCTGTTCGGTGGTTCCAGATCCTCTGGCGTTAGCGGAGGACATGTCCCAACATCCCTGGGACAACCTGGAGGTGTATGCTTTCCCTCCATTTTGTTTGATCCACCAAGTCCTGAACAGGATGATGAGTTTGCAGAGTCTCAGGATGACATTAGTAGCTCCTCTGTGGCCTCAGGGGAAATTGTTTTCGGATCTACTGTTGTTGTTGTCGGAGATGCCAAGGGAGATTCCCCCGTGGCAGCATCTTCTTTGTCAGCTGTACTTAGAAAGATTCCACCAGTCAATAGAATTCCTGTCTCTTCACGGTTGGAGACTATCAAGTATCACCTCTGAGCGAGAGGCTTTTCTCAGAAGACAGTAGGACATATGTTCAGCAATCTCAGTACATCTACCTCTGCCATTTACCAAAGTAACTCCAGCAATCTCAGGAAATCTACCTCTGCCGTTTACCAAGGTAAGTCCGGCAATCTCAGGAAATCTACCTCTGCCATTTACCAAGGTAAATGGTCAATGGGGGATCTACTGTAATTGGTGTCTTAAACAGGGTTTTTCTCCACTCGGAACCTCTATTCAGCACGTAGCAGACTTTTTGGTCTTCCTTAGGGATGAGAAAGGCTTGTCTGTTTCCGCCATTAGAGGCTACAGGGTGGCCCTGAGTTTGATGTTACATCTTAGAGGTATTGACATCTCATCCTGGGAACTCCTTGCTGTTTAAGGGGTTTGAGCAGTCATGTTCTCTTAGAGAGCTCAAGCCTCCAACGTGGGATGTTTCCTTGGTCCTGAGAAGTTCACTAAAGCTACTTATGAGCCTTTACATCATTCATCTGACAGGACCTTGACACTCAAAACAGTTTTCCTCCTGGCCTTGGCTTCTTTGAAGAGAGTGGGGAAGCTTCATGGCCTGAGCTAATGTGAAGCACACCAAGGGTTGGGGGTCTGTCCTTTGAATTTGTCCTGGAATTCATGGATAAGACCCAGAATCCCTCAGTGCAGGATGACAGGTTTGCCTCCTTTTTCATTCCATCTCTGGTTGACTTTTTGGGCGGTGATTCTCAAGAGCTCTTGTCAGGGCTCTACGTTGCTATCTTGAGAGGAAACAACATAGTCCAGGTTGTCATAGGCTTTTTGTTTGAAGAAAGGTGTATCCAAGAATACAGTCTCTTTGGTTATGTGAAGCTATCAGACAGGCATGTTTGACTCTTGAAGATTCCGCCACCGTGTCTGTGCAGGCTAGAACACAACATCAGGGGTATTGGTCCCTCGTTGGCTTTCAAGAAGAATTTGGCTGTACATAGCATTTTGAGCACTGGTACTTTCTATCTTAAGGATCTTGCCCACAGATCTATTGACACGTTTTCCTTAGGTCCTGTGATGGCTGCCCAACAGATTGTGTAACTCATCATTGCCCTTAACCTGGCACATCTGTATACCTAGGATGATTGTGTGCAAGAGAGAGATTAAGTGAGTTGGCTGGTCTCTTTCTTTCTCTTGTTCCTTTCCTTCTTTCTATGGGTGTGTTGAGGAATAGACACGTCATTTGCTGGACTGGTCTGATACAGGTGAGTGAGGTAGTCATACTGGTAGTTTGGTTGCTTTGTGTTCAAATAGTCAAACCCTCTATTCAGTAGCATATACTTTGCTCTCAAGCAAGGGGGAATGAGGAGTAATAAACCCTAATGCATTGGTTTGTTATTGAACAGTCAGCCTTTCTCTTTAGTTCACTACTGCAATGAATCTTCCCATATATCATTGTATGTAACCCAGTGGCTGAGTAGTTGGATATCAGTTTATCTAGCTTCTCACGGGCATCAGTCCCTCTCCTGTAGATACTTCTTTTAGAGTTGGACTGATGGGTTGGCACCCAGCCAGTTTAGGATGTCTGTACCTCCCACCAAGTATAAGTCTATCCTATTGTTAAGACCAAAAGTTTGTTTGCATATGAACAAATGACAAATTTTCTAAGACAATTTGTATTTTTCAGAGCTACAAACTTGAGGTCTTAACGTTTTACTACCCACCTCTAGCAGCCCCTCTGTCTTCTTATGACATCTTGGGTTGGGAAAGACTGAATGTGATAGCGTGGGTGGGCAGTCTTTGACCAGTTTTCACCCAATTTACGCATGCATTGCCAAATCTCGCAGATTCCTTGATTTTTTATCTCAGATTGTTTAACTGGATCCAGCTAGGCACTAGAAAATTACCCTGTTGTTAAGACCACAGGTTTGTAGCTATGAAAAATACAAATTGTCTTAGAAAATTTGTCATTTCAGGCAGGTCCCCTTCCGTTGGTACCTTAGCTATGATATCCATTTTCCTTTCATTTGGTTTTGTCTCATTCCATATTCAGAAAAACAGTCAGTTTGTATGAGGTGTTACTTCAATTTCAGCTTAAATCACTTATGCAGGGATTCCATTGTAGTCTCGTGTTTTATTATTGATTGCGCTGGAAACTGAATTAATTGATAAGCACATTCAGATCATTGTCAGCTTCAATTATATTCTTCAGATTATCCCCATCGTATCTAATATTCATAATCTCATAAATGGTCTGCTCAACATTGCACTTACGGACAGTTATTTTCTTCTCTTTTACTTCCATGGTAATTTCATTAGTAATTCTGTGGGTTACCATCACACCAGTGCTCTGTTGAATAAATGAAGTTGTCAACATTACATATCAACTTACTTGTTTTAGTACTCTCTCTTATCTCTTGATTTTTTGTGTAAATATCAAGACTTGAGTACATGTCTCCTTATACTGTCTGTTCTTTATAGCATCTTATACTGTCTATTCCTTATCTCATATATGAGATATGTGTGCATGTACGTATGTTTTGCTTTTATCTGTTCTTTATAAAATCCCAGGTCTCATCCAAAATCCAAGGTTCTGTCTTGCTTAGTTACTTTTCCAGCAGACAGATGTATGTTCTTTAAGTTAAACTTGTCCAGATATGGTTTCTACAAAAGTGATTCTTTTGGGAGCACGACAGTTTGCCGCGGACAGTTTGCCGCAGAGCCAGTTCGCTGCCAGCCTTTTTGCCGCGAACCATTTCGCCGCCAATATAAAAGCTGGCAAACATGCACAGGATATATTAAATAAGGAATAGGATAATAGGAAAGTATAGCCTAGAGATTGATAATTTATAACGTTACTATTATTATCATTATTGGTATTATTATCATTTTCTCAATGAAAAAGCCAAATTTGCCTCAATGAAGAAGCTTACGAAGATTATACAGTTTTTTTACTCGACCGCATCTCAGAGATCAAAGGAGGCAAACTACCACAAGTTGGGTTAGCGTGGTCAAACAGTTTGCCAAAATGAGTAAAGTACCTAATTATATTCCTCGCAGTTTCTCAACCGTATCTCAGAGATCAAACGAGGCAAACTACCACAAGGTGAGTTATAGAAAATTGTATAGTTTATAAGTACCGCACGAACCAAGAGTCGTCACTTAAAGTCTTCATTGCTCTGTGCTCTGTTCTTCAACGTTCCAAAGCCATAATGCCGCCTGTTTTGTCCATTCGTGGAAAGGAGAAATTCGTTGACAACGGTACAACATACGTTTTCGATTAAGTTTCAAAAGACGGCGAAACGCAGTTCTGGCGTTGTGATCAACGTCCTTCCTGTAAGGCGCGTATTCATGTTCACCAAGGAAGAATAACCAAGCTTATTGGTGCCCATACACACCTCGGAGACGCAGCCAACGTTGAAGTGATGACAGCCCTGACGGACTTGAGAAATCTTGCCGTTCAAACGCAAGACCAAACCGCACAAGTGATAGCCGCAGCCACCAAAAATTTATCGCAAGCTGGACAAGGTGCTCTGCCGAACATGCCCAACTTGAAACGGATGGTACAGAGGAAAAGAGTTGCTACCCTGGCCGCCCCTCCGAACCCACTTTCGTTAGCCGACCTCGCCATACCTCTGGAGTACACGCACTATGAAAAGCATCCTGATGTTTTTGAGGATTTTTTGTTATTCGATAGTGGTGCTACCGCTGGTGATGAATGAATGTTGATATTTTCCACAGAGATAACATGAACTATCTACGAGGACTAGCACACAACTTCTGAAGAGACAGCACGATCTGTGGAGTATCAGTTTTTGTATCTGTGCAGTATCAGTAATCAGTTTTTGTACATAAGTTTCTTCAATATAGGTATCATTTGTTATTACATATATAATCTAATGTATCATACGGTATGAATCATGTTTTAGATATTATATAGTGTTCAAATGAAGTTTCATGATTAAATTTCTCAAAACAATCTTTCTTTATTCTTGCCTTTGATCTCTGAGATACGGTCGAGAGAAAAAACTGCAAGGATTACTTTACTCATTTGGCAAACTCTCTGACCATGCTAACCCAACTTGTGGTAGTTTGCCTCCTTTAATCTGAATAGATGCGGTCGAGTAAAAAACTGTATAAGCTTTGTATTAACTTTTTCAATTTGAGGCAAATTTGGTTTTTTCATTGACAAAATGATAATAATACTAACGTGCTAAATTATCAATCTCTAGGCTATACTTTCCTATTATCCTATTCCTAATTTAATGTGCCCTGTGCATGTTTGCCAGCTTTAACATTGGCGGCGAACTGGCTCTGCGGCGAACTGGCACGCGGCGAACTGTCGTAGACCCGATTCTTTTGACATTCAGCTGCAAAAGCATCTTTTTGTTCACCTTCAGGAATCTTGACAAGATTAAGCCTAGATGCTTTCATCTTTTTTATCAACTTTTTAATTCATCTATTGTTTGGCAATGGCAAGTTGGTGAGCATTGCCAACATCTCTCCCGTAGTTCCTAACATTCCTGTATCCCTTTTCTCTGGTAAAACTGTGATTTATGTGGTTTTGATGACTGCCATTTAGAGATTCCAAGTGTTTTTATGGATGGCCTTTTGTTGGAAGAGAGTGCTTCTAATGACTATATCCTCGTTACTAAAAGATTGAAATGTATGATAAGTGAATGTTTTTAGTAGATTAAGTTGGTGACTGGCTGGTTTAGAAAACAATAGTGTGTATTTAAAGTAACGGTTTGTGAAAATTGTGATGTTATGGAATTTATTGGAGGTAGTGGGACTTATTTGTAGGAAGTAGATAAAAAAAAGATTTGTCATGTTAATTATGGAATTTCTTTGTGGCAATGAGATCAAAGTTGTGAATTGACTTTGGAATGGGACTTGTTTGTATGAAGTACATCATTTCCAAAGAAAGATGTTGATAAACATGCTTTGGGAATGGTAAATCCTGAGGAAAATTTTAAGCTGTGTAAATTTGAAGTTTAAAGAAGAGGAAATTGACTGGAGTGATAGTGAGCAGGCAAATCCTTCCAGTTATTTTGTTGGTATGTTGATATGAAGGGAAGAGGCTTAATGTTTATTGGGGTGTTACCTGGTTGCAGCAAAAATGAAAATAGATGACATTTAGCTGAAGAGGAGAGGCTTTAACTGCTGAATCATGGATGAAGCCCTGTCCGCTTAACTTCACAGCTTCAGTTTTCCATCCTCCACTGCCATACAAGTCTTTTCTCCTTTAAAACTACCTAACTAGCTTCCAGATACTCCTCTTTGCCTCCTAATCTTGTGCACATTATTTGGCCATCATACATTACATTTTGTCTTGAGTACTTTTATTTATCAGCTGCGTCTTTTCTTCAAATCTCCATGTTGAAATTCATTACAACATTTGGTTTCCATTTACCCCACATTTCCTTAGTCTTGCTTCAAGTTCACCTCAACTTTTTTTTTTTATTATTGTCTGTAGTTTCTCTTCACTGTCCCCAGTTACCACTATTGCCTGTTAAACAGCCACTCCACACTCCATGACTGTTCTTACCCCAATACTTAAGAGTTACATATCTCTCCTTTCTCTGACTTAATGCATTACAGCATTCATAAAGTAATCATAGTCATGGAGACAACTTACCCTACAGTTTACCTAACTAGTCGGGTCTCCCATCTCCATATTCTAACACGCTTTAATTGTGAAAATTATACCATAGGCCTTTTCTAAGTACATGTATATTAAATTGCTTTTTCCAGTTATTTACCAATCTCTTACCATTTCTAAATGATCACTTGATATACAGTTTACAACTTTCTCCTTATGTAAACCTACGCAGCTCTGCTTATGTCAGATGTTTCTGTCATCAGCCATACTTTCTCAGTTAATTTCCCATCATTCATCCTTATTTGTTTGTTTTGAAATTTTTAGAATTATTTTCCATTTTGCAGCACCACAGGGATCTGGGAGGTATCAAGAAGCCACATTCACATTTTCTCTCACTCCCCACCAAGCAAATAAAATTGCCAGCTCGAGAGATCTTCGTCCTTGCAAACAGGATTACACAGTTCAGGTGAGTCCTTATATAGGTGCTACGCCTGGTATCAGTGTACAGTGGTCCCCCCGTATTCGCGTGGGATGCGTACCAGACCCCCCCTGTGAATAGTTAGAATCCGCGAATGTTTGGAACCCCTATAAAAACGCTAAAAACAGCCTATTTTGTTAGTTAAAACTTAAGAAAAACCACTAAAAATTTTCATACTTGGTTTATTTGATAGTTTTATCACAAAAAGTGCATTTTATGATGAAATTGATAACAAAAACCAGGAATTTGTGGATATTTCTCATAGATAAATACTGCAAATGAGCGAATTTTCCGCGAATAATGCAGGGAAACTTTCCCGAGAGAAATCCGCGAATGTGTGAGTCCGCGAATCCGGAGAACGCGAATACGGGGGGTCCACTGTACTTTAACCTCATCGTACTTTGCTATTTTGCCGTGGTTTACTGTTGAAGGATTCTGTTAAAGATTTTCATCCACTGCTATTTTTAGATGTTAGGATTTTGGCCAGTTAGTAAGTGATTAAGAATCCAAATATTCCAGTTCATTGATAGTTTGAAGTAAATAATAAATTGCTAGTTAAAGTTGATATTTATGTAGGAATTACATCATGTATTGGTTTGAGTCTTAAACTATTTCCAGATAAAGAGAAGTGTCATAGATGTTTTCATACCTTAAATTACGAAGATTCCAGTGAGACATTGTGATGGTTACATTAAAAAAAAAAAAAAAAAAAAGCTTGCCTCAAGAGATGTTAGGCCTTTTTAATTTCTGGAGTTTATTAACCAGCCAAATTACAATAACAAAAGTTTTTTTATAACAATCCTTCAGTTTTATATATTTGTTCTTATAATTTCTTGTAATTATAGATGCATAAATCTCAATCTCACTAAACCCAAGCCAGTCAAAATCCATAAAATCCTCCCTGCACAGTATATCTTGCATGGTGCTCCAACTTTTGAGAGTAAGACAAATGGGCACTGACAATAGAGTGCAAGACAATTGAGCTCAGTAACAGTTGAGCACTGACACAAGCATCAGAAATGCAAAATTATACTTGGATTTCATCCTAACTTTATATCACTTTAACAGCTTTTGTTCATACGTGAACAAACCTTTGGTCTCAACAATAGGATAATTTCTAGCGCCTAACTGGATCTGGTTAAATTGCAGGTGAAAGCAAGGAATCTAGTGAGGTCTGGAAATGCGTGCGTATATGGGGTGAAGAGTGGTCAAGAACCACACACATACGCCACCGCATTAGTCTTTTCTTAATTGCCTGGGTGAGAGTTGTGGTTGACCTCTCTCAGCCTTTACCCGGTTCATTGCCCGTTTTGATTGTGTTTAGTGTGTGTGTAGTGTTTTTATTATGGCTGCTTCTGCTCCTTCTTGGCCTCGTCAATGTGTGTGCCCCGGAACTCCAGGTTTTCCATGTTCTTGTTTTTTGGCTTCGGCTGCGACTCCCCCACATCACTTGTAGTAGGTGTCGCTCTAATGTTTGTTCAATAATGAATCCTTGCACGGAATGCTGTGTGTGGCCTAAGAGCAGTGGAAGTTTTTATAGCAAGAGGGACCCCACCAATTGCTCGACACCTTGATGTGGTGGTGGGGCTTGTGAGTTGCGAGGAAGAGGTGGACGATGGTAGCCGGGCAGTTTTCTACCCTGGCAGGTGCAACCATGCTACTAAGGCCATTTCTGAGCACCCAGACTAAGTTCAATCCTCTTTTGAACCTTATATTTTTTTCACTCTTTCACTTCTTCCCCTTTCAGGATGAACCAAAAGTTGATGACCTTAATATGTTAATGGATGATGGCTGTGACAACTCTTGTAATGTGATGGAGGGTGGGGATGGGCGGCATTCCTCCTCACCCGTAAAATTCGAGTACCTAACGTGTGCGAGCGAGAGGAAAGTCTTATGTCAAACTTGGTCCCCAGTACTGGGTCTGATCTCGACGGACTGACGACGCCTTGAGTGCTGGGGATCAGGTTTATAACCAGGAAATAGCCTCTAGGGGTGACCTCTCAATTTGGCATTCCGCACCCCTCCCTTGTTGGGCTCCATGGTGGGTGGAGGACTACCTGGCTGAAAACACTTTCGTGCATTCTTTATTAGGCCCTAATGTTGATGACCCCAGTGTGGAATTAGACTTGGCTACTGGATTCACTCAAGACAATAAGCCTACCATAACAACGATGTTACCATATTTTTGGGACAGATAATTGGTCCAGATTTCTTGTTCAAAAATTCTTCCTATGTTTTAGAGAACAAATTATTAAGCTTACACCCATCAAGAGAAATGAGTTTCAGAGCACTGAAATTTAATGAATGGCTGATTGAAGCCACAACAAAAGCCCAGAACGTAAAAGAAATTCAAGGGTTAAATGTAATGGTGAAAAGCCATGACATGCTTAACTATATCTAGGGTACAGTTGAGGGCCTCAGAACCACAGAGTTGTAAACGCCACCCCCACCAATATTGAGTTAGTCATACCAGTAGATTTGGCAACGTTTCCTCTATTTGTTGCATTTCTATGCTATTCAGGAGTTTCAAAAAGGTCGAAATCCCTACTTGAGCAGTAGGAATTATCTATTTTGTCTACATGAATGAACGTAGTGTTGCGCGGAGGTTACAAGAGCTCAGTTCGAACCACAAGGAAGCACGTTCGCAGCTCAAGAGTGAGCCAATGAGAGCGCGCGTCACTAAGCGGGTAGTCAGTTCTAAGCCCATCAGCATTTTTCCCCATAAGGCGCCCGTAAGTGTCAGCCAATCACCGCACAGTTTACAATCTGGTGATTTTCGCGGTGGAATTTGGTTGTCCACGGTGTTGTGGTTTGGTTTTTTGGATTATTATCCCTTATTTAGCGCCATTATGCCTTTCTCTGATAGGAAAGTGATCACAATGATGTCGTGCAACAGCCAAAAGGAAGAAAAAGGACTAGGAATGAAGCGTCATGGAAGAAAAACAGTGTTAAGTTATTGCATGACGATGGCCAAGAATATGTTTCTCGGCATACATGCGAACTTGTACCTGCACATAGTGTAGCTTGCTTTATCAGGCTTGGTAGGCCTATAGTGGAGGCTTTATTCAATGGGTTTTATGGTTTAGGAGATTGATAAGCAAACTGCTTACATTCAGTCATTGGTTACGACCAACCCAGTGAAAAGACTTCGTGTTACGATGGGAGAGAAGCTCCCACGTAAAGAGAAAACGTATACTTATTGTGTTGAGTATGATAATGTTACGCATAAAGTTTGTAAGCAAGGCTTTCTTTCTATTTTTGTCATTAGTGATAACCGAGCAATTACCACATTGCAAAAGAAAACAAACAAGTAGGTACACCGATCTATTGCTGTTATAACACAAATATGATAACACTTTTTACACATTTAATTATGGTTTAAGTGCTGGTTATAAATAAAATATACACAAATGTGAGGGGTTAGGCATACATTTTGAATGCTAGCGCACAAGCGCACCCCACAATTTTTTTTTTAATTTTCAAAAAAAATTTATAAAGGGTTGGGCTTTCATATGAAACTTTGTTAAAATCAATATCTTTCTTAGAAGCAGAGTAATGAATGCTACAGAAGAACATAGAACAGAATGGAATTGCCCAAATATTAAATGTGCTAATTGTGGACTTGTACATCATGCAAAGTCAAAAGAATGCCCATTCTATATGTAAAATACTGAATTAAAACTACTGATGAGTAGAACTGGAATGGCAGCAAGAGAGGCTAAGCTTGAGTTAAAAGTTAGAGGGATACTTGACCCAAGCAGAAATTCATCATATACATAAATATTTTAAAAAATAAAGACTCCCCAAATATCTGAAGCTTGTTTAGAAAACATAAATCTAATACCTGAAATTACAGTAAAAAGCAAATATGCTGCTCTATCATCCTTAGATGATCATGATGCCAATACTTCATGTATAGAGACAGTACCTTCCAATGCAAACATTGCTGAGGATTCCCTACCAGATCAGAGCAAGGGGAAAAAGGCGAGACCCTGGAAATGGGACCCCTCTGAAATAAAAAAAACTTGACAACAAAGATGACTCCCATCCTCTAAAAAGTAATATAAATAGTATTGATGTATAAGCTGAAACATTAACCATCTCACAAACAAACGATTTCTCAGAAAATAATATTGTTCATATAAGTCCATCACCCATAATAGGACAAAGAGGAAAATCCTTAACTCATCCTCAACCCCAACCAACTAACATTATTCATCAACAAGCCGCCTCTGTTGAAATAGACTCCTCTCCCAGTCTCTGTAAAACAAACAAGACCCACTCAATCACTCAAAATATAAATGCCTTATCCACTCATGATAAATTATGTGGATGTAATGAATGTTTCATTGTTCAGTTGAATACAAGCAAGCTCACTAATATGATTAATAATTTCATCAAATTCAAAACCAAAAACCAACAGGAAAATCTAGAAAAATGCTCTGAAGGTTGCATGTGTGTAGACCATCTTATTAAAAAATAAAAGAAAAACAAAAGTTCCAAGGAGCAATTACCAAGAGACTTAACGTAAAGTCAAATATTAAGTCAAAATATTAAGAAACCTGCAGCTTTACATGAGTATGCAACCACAAAAGTAAGAGGAAATAATGTTCTGCTTGACAGAGCCCTTCCCCCACAATAGCATTTAACTCATATTATTCAGTGGAACGTAAATGGTTTTAAAACAATTACATGTAGGAGAAATTCAAAGATTGTTAAAACAATATGAAATAATAGCAATGTGCTTGCAACTTACAAATGAAAATGTCTCGAGAATAGGCAATTATACATTAGCATCACATTCAGTTCCTAATATGAATACATTAGGAACAGCAATTTACGTCAATAACCGAATTACTTACGAAATTATATTGACTAATAGTTCTGAATTCCAACTATCTGGAATTAAACTTCATATTAAGAACTCTACTTTTAATTTGTATAATATTTACAACCAACCCTCATGCAATTATGATTTACAAAATCTACCTCAAGTATTACCGAATATAGGTGATGGTTTTGTAATGGTTGGAGATTTTAATGCCCATAGCCCATTATGGGAATCCTTTTGCAATGAAACAGATTCACATGGTAACAAAATGAACATATGATCGACAATCATAATCTGCATTTTAACCCTTAAATGCCTATTTGACGTATTATACATCGACTAAAAGGTCGGAACGTCGCGGCAGCCTAGGTGAAGGCCGTTCGTCCGAAAGTGATGAGGGGTGGTTGGAGGATCCCACCCCACCGAACATGCACCCATTCACAGCAGCACCTGGACTGACTGTACCTGTGTCTCTCACTGCACTGGGGTTCATTCAGCTCTTCCTGACGCGGGAATTGCTGGAACACCTGGTAGCAGAGACTGTGGATTATGCTCGGTACTGCCGTGACAAACTGCGGATGACATTGTCCTATCGCTGGTGGGGCTGACCTCACGGACATGGCACATTTTTTGGGGCTCCACATTTTTTTGGAATGATGCCTGCTGCCGACGTCAGGCAAAATTGGAGGCAGAATTTTTTTTTAAGTAGCTGAATGTGCCCAGAATTATGGCCTGTGATAGTTTCCTAGCTTTGGACAGGTATTTTAACACCTTCAGCCGAAGGGCCATACCCCGGAATAACCCCGACCGCCTCATTTTAGTCCGCCCAGTGTTGGATTACATTCGTGAACGGTGCCAGTTTCTTGTGGTTCCTGCCAAGAACCTTTCTTTGGATGAAGGGATGATGCCATACAAAGGACGTCTCGGTTTAAAAGTGTACAACCCCAAGAAGCCATGAAATATGGTGTATAATTTTTTTGACTATGGAGTCCAACACTGGATACGTTGTGGACTTCTGTGTATTCCGGGGTCTTCTCCACGCTGTGTGACACTGTATTCAGTCTTGTGGATTGTTTCCGTAACCAGGGATACCACCTGTTTATGGATAATTATTATAACTGTATCCCTGGCCCAAGAACTGTATGAAGCAGGTGTGCACGTCAGTGGTACACTTCTGTTGGTCCACCGGGCCCCTAATGTCCTCAAGAGGTTCGCTAGCCAGCCGCAACATCTAGCAAGAGGAGAGACAGAGTGGCAGCGGAAGGGAGATGTCTTCGTCATCTGTTGGAAGCGGGTCTAATTGGTGCCCGTGATTACGAGTCATGAGCCCATCCAAGAAGAGATCGTCTAGCGGAAGAAGACACATCAGCAGGGCCCAGTTACGTATATGGAGTTTCGTGTCCAGCTGCCTACTGTCATTAACCCTTAAACGCCAAAGCGGTAAAAAAAAAATTGTCTCCCGTGTGCCGGAGGTGTTTCAGAGTGAGCGCGGAAGCGGAAAAAATATTTTTCAAAAAATCACAGCGCGCTTAGTTTTCAAGATTAAGAGTTCATTTTTGGCTCCTTTTTTTAGTCATTACCTGAAGTTTAGTATGTAACCATCAGAAATGAAAAAAATTATCATTATCATATGTAAATAATGCGATATATGATAGCACAAAAATGAAATTTCATATATAATTGTATTCAAATTGCGCTGTGCGCAAAACATTTAAAGGTAACAAGTTACTTTTTTGTTGTTGTAATGTACACTAAATTGCAATCATTTTGGTATATAACACATTGTAAAAGGATAAAAGCAACACAGAGAAAATATTATCACAAAAAAATGCATGAATTCGTTACGCGCGGACGTAAACAAATATTTTTTTCAAAAATTCACCATAAATCTAAGTATTGTCCTAGAGACTTCCAATTTCTTTCAAAATGAAGATAAATGATTGAATATTACTATACTGTAAGAGTATTAGCTTACAATTGCAGTTTTCGACCATATCTGACGAGTTAAAGTTGACCGAATGTCGAATTTTTTTATATTATTTTTTATATGCAATTATTTTGGAAATAAGAAAAGATACAACCTTCAAATACTTTTTCGTTTTATTCTACATGAAATTGCGCACATTTTCATATATAGAACTCTATGAAATGCCTAATATGAAACGGAGCAAATATTCCGAGATTGGGACGTATGCATTTCGGAGATTTGTGGTGGAGAATCCACGCGCGGAGGGAAGGAAAGATTTTTTTTTTAATTCACCATAAATCTAAATATTTTGCTAGAGACTTCGAATATGTTTCAAGATGAAGATAAATGACTGAATATTACTAGACTGTAAGAGTTTTAGCTTACAATTGCGTTTTTTTCGGACCATTTTTCGGTAGAGTCAAAGTTGACCAAACATGGTTTTTTTTTCTATTGTGATTTATATGCAAATATTTCAAAAATGAGAAAAGCTACAACCTTCAATTATTTTTAGTTGTATTCTACATGAAATTACGCACATTTTCATATATAAAACTTTATGTAACGGCTAATTTAAAATGGTGCAAACATTACCACAATCGCACGTATGATTTTTTTCGGAAGAGTTACCGCGCGGACGTAAAGAAAATGTTATTTTTTTCATAAATTCACCATAAATCGAAATATTGTGCTAGAGACTTCCAATTTGTTGCAAAATGAAGGTAAATGCTTGAATATTACTAGAATATAAGCGTTTTAGCTTACAATTGCGTTTTTCGACCATTTCGGTAGAGTCAAAGTTGACCGAAGGTTGAAATTTTGGCAATTATCGTTATTTATATGAAAATATCTCAAAACTGATAAAAGCTACAACCATGGGTTGTTTTTAGTTGTATTGTGCATGAAATTGTGCACATTTCCATATATAAAACTTTATATAACGGCTAATTTTAAAATGGTGCAAACATTACCACAATCGCATGTATGATTTTTTTCGGAAGAGTTACCGCGCGGACGTGAGGAAAATGTTTTTTCATAAATTCACCATAAATTGAAATATTGTGCTAGAGACTTCCAATTAGTTGCAAAATTAAGGTAAATGATTGAATATTACTAAAATATAAGAGTTTTAGCTTACAATTGCGTTTTTCGACCATTTCAGTAGAGTCAAAGTTGACCGAAGGTTGAAATTTTGGCAATTATGGTTATTTGTATGAAAATATCTCAAAACTGATAAAAGCTACAATCATGAGTATTTTTTTGTTATATTCTACATAAAAATGCGCACATTTTCATATATAATACTCCATGTAACGGCTAATTTAAAATGGTAAAAAAATTATGTCAAAGTGACGAAATAATTTCAGAGATGTGTCACAGATACTTTTTAGTGCAGCAAGAAAGAAATTCGTGCTTGCTCGCCTGCGTAACGATTGTAAACAAAACACCTTGATCCGTGAACTCCCAGCATCCCCCAAGGCGCGTGATTCAAAAGTTTTCGGCTGGTAGGTATAAGTATTTTTCCGAGAATTTTTAAAAAAACTTTTGTATGTCGACGTAAAATACGTCCAGTTGGCACCCAAGAGACAAAAAATGTCGACGTAAAATACGTCCAGTCAGCGTTTAAGGGTTAATATATTTTCATATATGCTTAAATGAAGGGGAATTTTTTTCTCGATAATAGACTTGCCTGGACCAGGGCGCGAACCCGTGGATCCTTTCAAATCCAGGAACGTCAGTGAAGCTTTTCCTACTACACCACCGCAAGAGGCTAAAAGTTCATGTCGCCTCTCACCCTCAAGTACCTTTCGCGCGCAGGTAATTAGTTGGTTTGGAGACAACATCAACCCACCTCGACTCCGGTAGCGTTTGTAGTGCTTTTGACAGCACGTAGCCAATCTATAAGTCGTATCACATTTCCGTGATTCATATACATATATCGAGCTACAATGTTCTTTAATATCTAATTCGCTCTACCTCGGAATTAATATATTTTCATATATGCTTAACCGAAGGGGGATTTTTTTTCTCGATAATAGACTTGCCTGGACCAGGGCGCGAACCCGTGGATCCTTTCAAAACCAGGAACGTCTGTGAAGTTTTTCCTACTACACCACCGCAAGAGGCTAAAAGTTCATGTCGCCTCTCACCTTCAAGTACCTTTTGCGCGCAGGTAATTAGTTGGTTTGGAGACATCATCAACCCACCTCGACTCCGGTTGCGTTTGTAGTGGTTTTGACAGCACGTAGCCAATCTATAAGTCTTATCACATTTCCGTGATTAATATACATATATCGAGCTACAATGTCCTTTACGTAATATATAATTTGCTCTACCTCAGAATTAATATATTTTCATATATGCTTAACCGAAGGGGAATTTTTTTCTCAATAGACTTGCATGGACCAGGGTGCGAACCCGTGGATCCTTTCAAATCCAGGAACGTCAGTGAAGCTTTTCCTACTACACCACTGCAAGAGGCTAAAAGTTCATGTCGCCTCTCACCCTCAAGTACCTTTCGCGCGCAGGTAATTGGTTTGGAGACAACTTCAACCCACCTTGACTCCGGTAGCGTTTGTAGTGCTTTTGACAGCACGTAGCCAATCTATAAGTCTTATCACATTTCCGTGATTCATATACATATATCGAGTTACAATGTTCTTTAATATCTAATTCGCTCTACCTCGGAATTTATATATTTTCATATATGCTTAACCGAAGGGGAATTTTTTTCTCGATAATAGACTTGCCTGGACCAGGGCGTGAACCCGTGGATCCTTTCAAATCCAGGAACGTCAGTGAAGGTTTTACCTACTACACCACCGCAAGAGGCTAAAAGTTCATGTCACCTCTCACCCTCGAGTACCTTTCGCACGTAGGTAATTAGTTGGTTTGGAGACATCATCAACCCACCTCGACTCCGGATTTCTCTAGTCCTTTTGACCGATTCAAATTCCTTGTTTCATGAGCAATGGCAGATTTAGTGATCTCCCTTTTGTACAGGCAAACTAATTTTACTTTCCCCGTGGTATTTGACCGTCGACAAGGGAATTCAGAACTGGCCATCATCAATGAAAGAAGGAACTGGAATCTTTGAAAAGGACTCGTTATAATTCCAAACCCTCATACCAAGCGCATCAAATTCGTCACGGGTGGGAGGTAACAGTAAACAAAAATAACCAATCATTTCATTCAATATCAACTACGGTGCTATCGCACAAATTTCTGTATTCGCTAGTTATCCGTATCATAGTCAAACCAAAATCACCATGGACATGTAGTGCGTTTTAGACGTTGCCACTTTTCCCGGATTTGATTCATAAAACCTTGACCTAAGCTTGGATGTCGTGTAGATGCGGGACCACCCTGCCACACCTTTCCATGCTAGTTTCTGGTATCTAACCATGAAGACGTAAAATTGACTGAAATCTGAAGAATTGAAATAATTATAAAAAAAGTAGGGTGAAGATAATCTAGTTTCTAATCACGTAAATAAATCATACTAACTCCCAATGTCTAGCCCAGACCCACCGATGAAAATAAATGAAACAGTGCGATAAGAAAAAAAAAACTGTTATTGGTTCCTCAAGTGATGGCAGATTAACTCGTCCTTGTCCCGGAATGGCCTCTTTCTTCTGGACAGGCCTGGGGAGGGATAAGTAGGATTTTATGACCGGATTAAAGAACCCGAATTGTGGGTAGGAGTTTGGAAACGTAGCTAATGACGCCCATATTGTGTGCAGTGTTTCTGTGTGCAATATAAGTCAAATTATATACATGACACTCATCATACTTATATATATATATATATATATATATATATATAGATATATATATATATATATAGATATATATATATATATATATATATATATATATATATATATATATATATACATACAGGGTCCTCCCGTATTCGCGGGGATGCATACCAGACCCCCCGTGAATAGTTAGAATCTGCTAATGTTTGGAACCCCTATAAAAATGCTAAAACAGCCTATTTTGTTAGTTAAAACTCAAGAAAAACCCACTAAAAATGTTCTTTACTTGGTTTTTTTTAATAGTTTTTATCACAAAAGTGCATTTTATGATGAAATTCATCAAAATAAAGAAACCAGGAATTTGTGAATATTTACCATAGAAAAATACCGCGAATTTTCTGCGAATAATGCAGAGAAAACGTTCCCGAGAGAAATCCACGAATGTGTGAGTCCGCGAATCTGGAGAACGTGAATACGGGGGTCACTGTATATATATATATAATATATCTATATATACGTAATATATTATATACATATATATATTTTCTATATATATATATATATATATATATATATGTATATATATATATATTATATATTTATATATATATATATATATATATATATATATATATATATATATATATATATATATATATATATACTATATATATATATATATATATATATACATATATATAATATATATTATATATATATATATATATATATAGTATATATATATATATAGATATATATATATATATATATATATATATATATATATATATATATATATTTATATATATATATATATATATATATATATATATATATTTATATATTATATAATATATATATTTAATATATACTAGTATATATATATATAGATTATATATATATATATATATATATATATATCATATTATTATATTTCATGTAGTGTTGTTAGAGTTCTCCAACATTATTTTTTATCATTGTCAAAATTGTTAGGTTCGAATTTCTGTATATGGCATCAGTGTTCAAAGGAGGGTAAAGCACAATACTAAGAAAAGCACTCTCTCTCTCTCTCTCTCTCTCTCTTCTTTCGCTCTCACCTCCTTTTTTCCATCTCTCTCTCGTCGTCCTTCTCTCTCTCTCCTCTCGCTCTCTCATAATCCGTCTTCTCTCTCTCTCCTCTCTCTCTCTCTCTCTCTACACGACTTACACTCAAGGGTAATTTGATTAAGAAAATGGTGATAGAGATAAATTTCATCTGTTTTTATAGATTTTCCTTTATCGATGTAATGAAACTGCCACTGTTGTCAAATACGATATCTTAGGACTGGAAATTACCGGCAACCCTTTCCGAATCATTACACATATTCATACTTTGTCTTTACCTTTTTTACCCTCTGTTTTCGTCACTATAACTGTCGGATTAAAATTTCAGCATTGTTTGTTGTGTAAGAATTTTGTACATAACTTTCATTTAGAATATAGTACTCGTGCATTGTTTCATAAATGAAAGTTTGTGCGTTCTATATCTAACATCTTGTTCTGTAACGTTCCAGTACATTTTTTTTTTTTATATTTCAGTGGGAAAATGTCAATAAATTATAATTACGTACTTATCGTTTTTCATTTGCGCTAGAGCTGGAAAGAAAACACAAGAAAACAATGCACTACTGATGGTAAGTTGGCTTGGAAGGATTGTAGCCCCTCTACCCCCTGTGTTGAAAGACCAAAATTCCGTGTAAATGAATGACCAGCCAGCAGCATGTTGTCTCTCTACATAGCGACTCCGCCAAGTGATTGGCGAATTCCCGCATTAGATACAGAAAATCAGGAAAATTATGATAAAAGGGGTTCGGGAGCAAGTGTTTTTGTTTGGATAAGGTCGACAACACTTCCTCGGACCAAGAGAGAATAGATTAGAGAGGATTTACCTTGAAAGAAAGGGAGGAAAAATCAATCTTATATATACGTACTAAATGTCATGTTGAAAACATCTGCTCCCCGTATATATATACGTACGTACTAAACGGCTCGGGTAGCGTTGGCGTGCTCCATATATATACGTACTAAACGGTTAAAGGGTTAATATTTTTGCATAATAATAATAATAGTAATATGTATAACTAATTTCAAAATTCATATGTGATAGTATTTTATAGACTTATATAAGGATAACCCTCCCCCCCTCCTTCTCTCTCTCTCTCTCTCTCTCTCTCTCTCTCTCTCTCTCTCTCTCTCTCTCTCTCTCTCTCTCTCTTTGCCACACGAGATAGTTCGTCCAAGTGGTAACTCGCCCTCCGTTTTATGCTGGAAATGTATTAGTGTATCTTTAAGGACATTACTACATTTTATGGTAAAATAATAATATACAGTACTAGTTTACAAATAATATTAAGTTTAATGAGATTAAACAGTAACAGTAACATTTCCTCTCTCTCTCTCTCTCTCTCTCTCTCTCATCCGATTCTCTCTCCTCTCTCTCATCTCTTTCCTTTACGTTCTTAATTTGTTTTGTAGTATAAGTAAATGATTTACCTTCTAACTAATTTTCAAATATTAAGGGGGCTGGTAGGAACCCCTATATATGGTGGTATAGGGCGAAAAATGCTAAGTCATGAAAAAATTCATGGAGCTTCATATGGCAATTGAGAATACGTATACGAAATATTTCGTCAAAATTCCTCTAGTTTCGTAGTTACAGGGTAATTAGTAAAACATAACTCAAAATACCGCCTACAAAACATTCATCCGTACGAGAAAATGCAATATTTCTTCTGTTATTGTAAATTTTGATAATTATTGGCAAAGAAGTTGTGAGAAATGGCATCTGTAGAGATTCCGTGGCTCGCATAAGCGAGTATCTGGTACAATCATGAATCAGTTGGACCATAGACTTCAAGTAGATTACACGTTTGAGTTTCACCTCGTGACATTCGCTTGCTTTTACGTATGTTTATGTATGTTTCGGCAAGAAGTTCATCATGCCAATGAGGAAAAGACAAGGAAAACATCTCGCTAACATACAGACAAAGAAAAATCGCTCAAGTATTATTACAGAATATCATAATATACGCGTAGTTAGTGAAGAGAGAGGGGAGGGTTGCTTAGTAACGCCCCCTTCTTGCCTGACAGCACACGTCACACTGTGCCCAAGGCTACGATCTTTGAGCAAAGAGATCTTCATTTATGATAAATAACATAGTTTTGGTTTTTTAATACCCAAAATGGAATATGAAATTCATAATAATCATGATTTACCAAATTGTCTTTGTAAAAAGAGAGTACACCTTCGAGTCTCACCTCTGACATTCTCTTGCATTTACGTTTGTTTATCTTTGTTTCGGCAAGAATGTCATCATGCCAAAGAGGAAAATACAAGGTAAACATCTCGCTAACATACAGAAGAAAATTCGCTGTAATAAGCTGAGTTAGTGAAGGGGAGAGAGAGGGTTACGTAGGGAGGAGTGCCCCAGGCTACGATGTATGAGCAAAGGGATCATCATTTATGATTAAATTATGATAAATAAAATAGTATTGGTTTATTAATACACAAAAAAGAAATATACATTCATAATAATCATTATTTATTAACATTGTCTTTATAGAAATACGAAGGAAAACTTTGAACGCCCGTATCTCAAAACTATACCTATTGACCTTCAAAATCTATCTCCTCATTTAGTTTTAAAGCTATAACATTGGAATTTGGTATATAACTCAGAAAGACATTATAGAACAATCAAATAGAGCCCTTTTTTCCAATTTTTGTTTTGCCTTTTTTTTATAATTTTTTTTCTCGTGATTTATAGGGTTTATTTTTTTACCATGTTGAAAAATTCATATCTAGCAAAAAAATGACTTTTAGAAAAAAAACACTCCATTTGATTGGAGGTCTACATCAGGTCGTTATATGGTAGTAATCCCAGGTCTTAATATTAAATATCAAAGGAGGAGATAGAATTTGAAAAATGGTTATTTTAGGGATAAATTGCCCTGGCGTCACAAAACCGAAGGTCAGAGGCGAAAATCATATGCAGTTTGGAGATGTCCCAAGTCACCTTATTAAGTGGTATGAATGTCAAAGTCCTGTCGTTAAAAAACGGCATTAGCCGGCTGGCCCCCTTGATAAGATTAATTAAAGATAGCAGTCCCAGTCTTTTATCCACATGGAGGAAGGTGGGGGAGGGAGTAAATGACAGTTTGCTATACGTATTGGCGGAGGGGAAGAAGTCGGGGTTTAGGAGTCTCTCTCTCTCTCTCTCTCTCTCTCTCTCTCTCGTCTCTCCTCTCTCTCTCTTCTCTCTCTCTCTCTGTTATTGGCTGTAGGTATATATATTTAATGGTAAAATGTTTAAGATGACTTTGAAATGATATTAATAATATAACCTCAAAGAGATTAATACAGTACAGGTGGCCCGCGGTTAACGGCGAAATCGCTCAACGGCGAATCGGTTTGACGGCGGTCGTCAAAAATATTCATTAAAAAAATAAGGCATTTTAAAGGTATCTTTACGGCACAATTTTCAGTTAACAGCGCCGCTAGCGCCGTTGTCTAACGAGTTCATACATTTGTAGAAATGCCGTTCAGACCATAAAGGTTATGCAAATTATATTAACAAATTTTATGGAGAATTAATACTTAGGTATTAGGGTAAAATATATGCCTCTGACGCTGTAGGTATTAGGGTAAAATATATGCCTCTGACGCTGTTCTATGCCGAAAATATCGAGTTACATAGGTGCAAATTTAGCTATGGATGTGTTGATTTATAAATGTTCATGCTTTTGTTTAAAATGTGTATGAAAATGTATTACGTGTAACGTATTTTTATTTCTGCACAGAAATATGATACAAAGGCAGCTTTTGAAACTGCCCTTCACGTTATCAAATACGATGTTTTTTCATGGTCTTTCTTGCGAGCCCCCGCCTGCCGCTCTTCCGAAAATATCGATTTAAAAAGTGCAAATTAACGATCGATGTGTCGATTTTATAAATGTTTATGCTTTAATGTTTAAAATGTGTATGAAAATGTATTATGAATAGGGTATTTTTATTTCTGTGCAGAAATATGATAAAAAGGCAGCTTTTTAATCTGCCCTTCAAGTTATCGACTACAATGTTTTTTCAAGTTCGTTCTTGTATGCCGCCGTCTTCCGCTCTTCCGAAAATATAGTTAAAAAGAGTGCAAATTTAGCGATCAATGTGTCGATTTTTTAAATGTTTATGCTTTTATGTTTAAAATGTATATGAAAATATATTATGTAAAGGTATTTTCATTTTTGTACAGAAATAAGATACAAATTAAGGCAGCCTTTGTAACTACGCTCCACGTTGTCAGGGGATGTTTTTTCATGTTTGTTCTTGTCCGCCAGTTCCGAAAAATGCATTGTGTTATTTTATTAATTATGCATCTTTTCCATAAATCCTTTAAAAAGTTATACATTATTTCACTGTATCCAAGAATATTGTATGTATTCTCATATTATCGTATTTTAAAATACTACGGCAAATTTAAGCCAGTATTCTGAGCGGCCAATGTTGTGGTTTGAAATCAGCTGATGATTACGAGTTTGTTTCACCATAACACAATTCTGAGTGAATGCTCTTGCTTCTAGTTAGCATAAACGAATATCTAGATACTTGACTAGATATTTTTCCTTATACAACGTTTTTTTAGGTGGAAATATTTATTGAATATGTCTCGTTGTGAATGTGAACTTTATATCATCGTAATACGAACTTTACGTTATTTATCTTATATCGGCGTGAAACCAACGGTAAAATGTGTTCTTTCAAGCATAGTAGTTTTGATTAAGATGATTTTATCTCAATTTTATCTACGGTTGTGTTTGATGGCATACGTTTACTGCAGTTTTGTCCTTGTTGCTGATGTACGATAATAGTCATTAGCAGCTTGAACAGTTTTCTCAGCTTCAGTTATAACTAGGTTTAAGGGGGCCGGCCGGAACCTCTAAATATGGAGGTATAGGGCGAAAAATTTAAAGTCATGAAAAAATTCATGGAGCTTCATATGGCAATTGAGAATACGTATACGAAATATTTCGTCAAAATTCCTCTTACTTTCGTAGTTACAGGGTAATTAGTTAACGTAACTCAATAAGCCTAAACATTGATTCGTACAAGAAAATGCAATATTTCTCTTATCGTAAATTTTGATAATTATTGTCAAAGAAATTGGGAGAAATGGCATCTGTAGACATTCCCCGAGTCGAGAAGGAGACTTCAGGCTCAACTCTCAAGCGTACTACCAAGTCCAGTCCTGGTTTAGTGCGATCACAGACGTCAAGTAGTCTACACGTTCCATTTGACATCTGACATTCGCCTGCTTTCAAGTATGTTTATGTATGTTTCGGCAAGAATTTCATCATGCCAATGAGGAAAAGACAAGGGAAACATCTCGCTAACATACAGACAAAGAAAAATCGCTCAAGTATTATTACAGAATATCATAATATATGCGTAGTTAGTGAAGAGAGAGGGGAGGGTTGCTTAGTAACGCCCCTGTCTTGCTTGACAGCACACGTCACACTGTGCCTAAGGCTACGATCTTTGAGCAAAGAGATCTTCATTTATGATAAATAACAAAGTTTTGGTTTTTTAATACCCAAAATGGAATATGAAATTCATCATAATCATGATTTATTAAATTGTCTTTGTAAAAAAAGTGTACGCCTTCGAGTTTCACCTCTTGACATTCTCTTGCAATTACGTTTGTTTATCTTTGTTTAGGGCAAGAATTTCATCATGCCAAAGAGGAAAATACAAGGAAAACATCTCGCTAACACACAGAAGAAGAAAATTCGCTGTAATAAGCAGAGTTAGTGAAGGGGAGAGAGAGAATTGCGTAGGAAGGAGTGCCCCATCTTGCCTCAAGCAGTGCCCCAGGCTGCGATATATGAGTAAAGGGATCATCATTTATGATTAAATTATGATAAATAGAATAGTTTTGATTTATTAATACACAAAAAACAAATATACATTCATAATAATCATTATTTATTAATATTGTCTTTATAGAAATACGAAGGAAAACTTTGAACGCCTGTATCTCAAAACTATACTTATTGACCTTCAAAATCTATCCTTCTCACTTAGTTTTAAAGCCTATAAACATTGGAATTTGGTATATAACTCAGAAAGACCAATTATAGAACAATCAAATAGAGGCCTTTTTCCAATTTTTTGTTTTCGTATTTTTTTTATAAATTTTTTTCTCCTGATTTATAGGGTTTATTTTTTTACCATATTGAAAAATTCATATCTAGCAAAAAAATGACTTTTAGAAAAAAAAACTCCATTCGATTGGAGGTCTACATCAGGTCTATATATGGTAGTAATCCCAGGTCTTAATATTAAATATCAAGGGAGGAGATAGAATTTGAAAAATGGTTATTTTCGGGATAAATCGCCCTGGCGTCACAAAACCGAAGGTCAGAGGCGAAAATCATATGCGGTTTGGAGATGTCCCAAGTCACCTTATTAAGTGGTATGAATATCAAAGTCCTGTCCTTAAAAAAGGGCATTAGCCAGCCGGCCCCCTTAAATTTTGAGAGAGAGAGAGAGTATAACGCACGCCGCTCTCCTCAAAGAGAATGAATAATGTTCTCTCACCCCATAAACGTATGGGCGATTAGTCTATAGTTGAAGGCGAAAACATATTACGTCATCTCTATAGGAAAAAAGGCAAATTACTCTACATACATGAGTAATTTTCAACTGCATGTAATGTTCAACCCCATTTTTACTGCATATATTAGGACTTTAGCATATGTCCCTTAGCAATAAGCAGTTGCTACTGTAGCCTAGTCTAGTATATTTCCCGATTGATCTTTAATCTATATTGATCTTTGATCTATAGCGAATAAAGTTATTACATTAAGATATCTCAGTTCTATTCTACGTATACATAACGCCATTTATAACAACCAGTAATGTTGTACTGTAGTACGATGATTGAAATACAAGCCAAACGGATGTTATCCAGTTCGGTTATACTTAGAAAAAAGAAGTCTTTTCTCGTTCGGTTGTTCATGGCTGTACTCGTTCATGCAACGAGTATAACGTTAAAACCATACTTTCATCATTCTCTTTTGCTGTTATTGAACTTATGTAACTGGAAGATGGATAAAGTTAGGCCATTGTAATTTGATCTCTCATAAAATCGGACTATCGTAAGACTAATGATCGTAACTTGAACATTACAGCTACCTGTACACTGTATAAACTTTATTACAGTGGACCCCCCGTATTCGCCTTCTCCAGAATCGCGGACTCACACATTCGCGGATTTCTCTTGGGAACGTTTCCCTGCATTATTTGCGGAAAATTCGCGCATTCGCGTTATTTTTCTATGATAAATATCCCAAATTCCTGGTTTTTTTGATGAATTTCATCATAAAATGCACTTTTTGTGATAGAACTATTAAAAAAACCATGTATGAAAATTTTTAGGGGGTTTTCTTGAGTTTTAACTAACAAAATAGGCTGTTTTTAGCATTTTTATAGGGGTTCCAAACATTCGCGGGTTCTAACTATTCATGGGGGGGTCTGGTACGCATCCCCCGCGAATACGGGGGGACCACTGTATATCTTTACATACTCTAGACACCCAAAGGATTAAAGCTAGGCTTTTTTCACTTTACAGTATTTACAGTGCTATAATGTACTGTACAGTACTACTGTACAGTAAATTCTATAGTACTATACTGCATAAATATAATTTTACTATTGCGCCGTTGTGGGGATTTACGGCGCCTTTGACTGGTCTAGAGTTTCTAAAGAAGGTGTGCGGTGGCCGTAGGCTTTAAAATCGCTTAGTGTCGAAAATCGCTTGGCGTCGATGGCCAGGAACGGAACCCCTGCCGCTAACCGAGGGCCGCCTGTAATAGGTTAGTAATTTTAAGTATATTTGAAGTAGGATGTTATTAAAGGTTTACATTTGGTATCTGAACTTTCAAGTTAGGCAGTTTTAAGCTTTTTTAGTGGTGGTTCTAACTATTCGCGGGTTTTAACTATTCAAGGGGGTACACATTCCCGCAAATACGGGGGAACACTATATTTTATATATATATATATATATATATATATATATATATATATATACACACATATATACATACAGTAGCACCTCGAGATACGAAAGGCTCTACTTTAGAAAAATCGAGATACGGAAAAGGCTCTACTTACGAAAAACTCGAGATACGAAAGCCAATGCGAAAAATTTTACTGCTCTACATATGAAAAAAAAGTTTTCAGATACGAAAGATTGTTGCTGTAAAATTCCCGAGATTCGCCCCGGACCACCGAGAACAATTTCAAAACTCCCGCGCCGCCAACTGAGTAAACTCTCCACCATCCTCCCGCTCTCCCATTGGTTCCTGATGCTAGTCACCCCATAAGGTCCTGTCTCCTATTGGTCAGCTCTACCCCATTCTGCTTTAAGTATTCTATTGGTAAAAGGTTGCTGTAAATTGAAAAACTTATTCATGCAATACATTTAATAAAAAAGAAAAAAAAAAACATTAGGAAAAGATAGAATAAAGAATAGAAATGAATGGTTATTATACTGTTTGGTAGTTTTCAGTAGTTGAAGAGAGATAATGAAAATTTATGGCTTACTGTGTGTAAAAGTGATTGCTTGGCGATCGTTCGATACTCGTTAAGTGCTGGATGTAAACAGACGTTTGGAAGCTTTTTTTTTGTTTGTTTTATTATAGTTAATGGTTACTTAATAATTAATTGAAATGAGTACATGCAATACATTTAATAAAAAAATTGTGAATTAGATATCATAAAATATAAAATAAATCAGACTGTCAACAAATACGTAATTTTTAGAATTCTTCTTCTTTTTTATTATTACGTACGTATACGTATGTTTCATTATAGCTGTCAGTAACTCGGTATCTCCATTAGGTAAAGATAGAATAAAAGAATAGGAAATGAATGGTTATTATCCTGTGGTGGTTTCATTAGTTGAAGAGAGATACTAATGACAATTTATGGCTTACTGTGTGCTAGGAAAAATGATTGCTTGGCGCTCGTTTGATTCTCCTAAGACGGGTAAGAGCTAAATGTGAACAATCGATTGGAAGGTTTGTTTTTTGTTTTGTTTGTGTATTATAGTTATGATTAAATTATAATTATTTGAAGATGAGTACATACTGATTATTTATACATTTTATTGGCATATTCCTAAGCTTTTAGCTCTTAGGTTTAGATGTCAGAATCATAAACTAGGGCTACAGTAGCAACCGCTAACATAGGCTTAGGCTTATTGCTAAGGGCACATATGCTAAAGTCCTAATATATGCAGTAAAAAATGGGGTTGAACATTGCATGCAGTTGAATATTACTCAAGTATGTACAGTATTTTGCCTTTTTGGAGTCATATTTCTTCCGTCGTAACCCTAGAACATGTGTTTTAGGCCTGGAAAAAATATGAATTTACTGGGGTGTTTTTTTGGAGGGCTTGGAACGGATTATCCATTTTACATGTAAAATGTGTTCCAAGATACGAAAAAATCATGATACGAAGGCCGTCTCGGAACGGATTAATTTCGTATCTCGAGGTACCACTGTATATATATAATCTAATAATGTAATAATTATATTATATAATTTAATATATATAAGATATTATATATATATATATGTATTATATATATATATATATATATATATATTTATATGATATATATATTATATATATATATATATATATATATATCTATATATATATTATATATATATATATATATATATATATATATATATATATATATGGTATATATATATATATATATTGTGACGAAGTGGCGTAGAGTATCTGGGTCTGGATACCATTAATACTTGGTGCATGAAATAGTCAAAGATCTGTGTCTGGACACCATTAATATTTGTTAACCCAAATTGCCAAGTATCTGGTTACTACACTTCACTTACCATTTGTACCTGCTAATACAAGAGACCCTTTTATTCCTGGGTCTGGGACACCCTTAGTACTTAGGGCACAGTTCATTCAAGTACCTGGTTGTTACTTACCTCACTACAGACACACACCTGACCCTTCATCACAAATACTAAACGACTGAATACTCTAAAGGTAAGAGTGATCCCTTTTTCTAACTGAACAGTCAAGAAAACAATCAGTCTTAAGTTCATTAAAATATGTGTGAGGTAATCTTAATTAAAGGGCATCATTCGTGCAAATTCAAATTTAAGTATTTCCCTGATTCTGTTTTATTTGTGGGAAACTTCACAATTATCACTCTATATTTCTACCTAAACAAAATAAAATGTATACTGATGGTTAAAATAAAATACTCATATAAATTTTAAATACAAAATTTTATTTCTAAATTCAAAATTTATAAGTGAAATTCACAATCTCAGGGAAATTGTTATTATTTGAAAACAAAAGTTTAATTAATTTTTGAATTAATTATTAAGCAAAATTAAATCAAAGTTTATCAAGAAAATTAATTAAATTAAATCATAAAGCAATCATTAAATTTGAAATTAAATTTAATTAAGTGCAAGTCAATTCACAAGTGTAAGATTCAAAATGTACACAATAGAATATTGTTCAAACTAATTAAACAAAATAAAGACAATGCAGAAAAACATAATGCATAATATGAAAACAATTAAAGCATTGACAGTACACACATTAAGCATAAAAAAAAATGGGATATATCAAGAGAACAAAGCAAAAATAAATGTTTAGAAATGATAAAACCCAGAAGTGCACTTCAAAACATTTGTAAAAATACCTTATACACAACTGCAGCTTCAATCAAAAGGCCTGTTACAATTTTACACTTCACTATTTTCGTGGGCGCCTTCACAGATTTAACAAAAATAATACTTATGTTCGGATTCCACAAACAACACATATATTACTAAGAATTACATAAAAATGAGTGACCAGCTCGTTACGTTAAGTTACTGAAACAGCCTCGCAACCGAGCGAGAGAGAGAGAGAGACTGTATAACGCACGCCGCTCTCCTCAAAGCGAATGAATAATGTTCTCTCACCCCATAAACGTATGGGCGATTAGTCTATAGTTGAAGGCGAAAACATATTACGTCATCTCTATAGGAATAGCCAACACAGGGCCTCTCTGACTGCGCTCACATATGGCTGTGAACAAGGCTCCCTTGTTCCTTCACAGGCTCGACCGCGATGATAAAAAACTACACCCGTGTTTACATCGATAAAGAAAAATGCTTGGCTAAGACATTCTCAAAGAGCAAAAACAACTCCCTTCCAAAGGCTTATGAGCTTTCACTCTCTATTTTCGTGGGCGCCTTCACAGATTTAACAAAAATAATACTTATGTTCGGATTCCACAAACAACACATATATTACTAAGAATTACATAAAAATGAGTGACCAGCTCGTTACGTTAAGTTACTGAAACAGCCTCGCAACCGAGAGAGAGAGAGAGAGAGAGAGAGAGAGAGAGAGAGAGAGAGAGAGAGAGAGAGATAAACGCACGCCGCTCTCCTCAAAGCGAATGAATAATGTTCTCTCACCCCATAAACGTATGGGCGATTAGTCTATAGTTGAAGGCGAAAACATATTACGTCATCTCTATAGGAATAGCCAACACAGGGCCTCTCTGACTGCGCTCACATATGGCTGTGAACAAGGCTCCCTTGTTCCTTCACAGGCTCGACCGCGATGATAAAAAACTACACCTGTGTTTACATCGATAAAGAAAAATGCTTGGCTAAGACATTCTCAAAGAGCAAAAACAACTTCCTTCCAAAGGCTTATGAGCTTTCACTCTCTCTGTGTCTTACGGTACTTAAAAATGAAAAGTGGATCACTTAAGGCATGTTATCTTTAAATTTGGGAAATCTGAACACAGAAACAAACATTTCATACCATGAGACACAAGTTCTGATGTGAATTAATCATATTACCACAATTATAATTGCATTCCAAACTTACATTATATAGAAATATAAATATATCTATATATATATATATATATATATATATATATATATATATATATAAAGTGGGCGCTGAAAGTCTTTGCACCCCTGAAGGCTGCGCAAAGACTTTCAGCGTCATTAAAGAATCCTCCATATCAGTCACGGAAAATGCCTGAGAGAAAAAATGACTAATTGGCACCTTTTATTGTTTCCACCGTGTCCTTGATTAAGGAAACAATAACTGATCAGTAGCTCATTAGCCGTGGTGTAAGTCGGTTTTTTTTGCTGGCACTCCTGTCAGGATTTGTCGTCTCGTGGTGTTGCCCTTGTGTTGCCAATCCCTGTGCCTTTATGCGTAATGGTGGGTCCTTATACTTCTAGGGATGATCGTGTAAGGGTCATTCAGTGTTTTGAATTAGGGTTAAATACCGCTGAAATTGTGCGGCAGACGGATTTGAAGCGTCGAACAGTTCAGAACATTGTTGCGCGTACAAGGAGTCAGGGAAGAAAGAGGTACCTCTTCCGCCAAGAAAGTCTGGGACGCCCCCGTTGCTGTCTGAACGATCTATTTCGCTACTGAGAAGGGAAGCAGAGCTTAATCCTTCACACAGCGCTCGTCAATTCGGGAGGGAAGAAAACCCTGAAATTTTAGGAAAGTGTAAAGTACGTACTTTACAGACGTACTTGTCATGCAAGTTGGGATTCAAGAGTGTTGTGGCTCCTAAGAAGAGCAAGCTAACTGACTGCCCATATTAAGAAACGAAAGGTTTTTTTTCATAGATTTGGTAAATGGGACGTTAATAACTGGAAAAAAGTGTTGTTCACTGACGAATCCACATTCCATTGCTCGGCAAGCACCTCAACGAAAGTTTGGCGAAGTCCCCGCCCCTTAACAAGTGCAGTGACAAACTTATTCGTCCTCGTGAAAAGTTTCCCAAAACTTTGATGGTATGGGGTTCTATGGGTTATGAGGGAGTTGGGGAATTGTGTATATTTGAAAATAATGAACGAGTGAACCAGCACATTTATTACGTTGTGCTAAATGAATATTTAGAGGGGAGCTTTGAGAAGACAGGTGCTTCAATTCTTCAGCAAGACGGCGCACGGTGCCACACAACGCCATTGATTAGGAACTGGTTGCAGGATTGTGGTGTGGAGCTTTTAAGTGACTGGCCCCCCTAATTCCCCTGATTTTAGTCCCATAGAAAATCTGTGGTCGATCATTAAAAAACGTTTGCATAAGGTTGACTGCTCCAATATCGAGAAACTCAAAGCCGCCATCATCGCTGCTTGGAACAGTATCGAACCAGAGATCTGTCAGCACCTCATTGAAAGTGTTCCCCGACGGCTGAAGGCAGCTAAAGAGAACAAATTTGGTGCTACCAAATACTAGAAAGTCTAAGGTAAACTGACACACCATTTCAATATCTTCACTAAATTTTTGCATTCCTTTATGCGTTTGCCTAAATTGCACTGGGGTGTAAAGACTTTCGCGTGCTACTTTATATATATTATATATATATATATTATATATATATATATATATATATATGTATATGTATGTATGTATGTATGTATGTATGTATGTATGTATGATGTATGTATGTATGTAGTATGTTTATGTAATGTATGTATGTATATATATATATAACGATATCTATATATAGCTATATTATCTAATAGCTATATATCATATATATATAGATATATAATTTATATATGCAGTTGTACCTCAGGATACGAAATTAATCCGTTTCAAGGCAGCCTTCGTAACCTGATTTTTCGTATCTTGAACCACATTTTACATGTAAATTGCCTAATTCGTTCCAAGCCCCACAAAAACACCCCAGTAAATTATTTCCAGGCTTACAACACATGTTCTAGGGTTACAACGCCGATCTGACGGAAGAAATATGACTCCAAAAAGGCAAATTACTCTACATACATGAGTGCATGTAATGTTCAACCCCATTTTTTGCATATATTAGGACTTTAGCATATGTCCCTTAGCAATAAGCAGTTGCTACTGTAGCCTAGTCTACGATTCTGACATCTAAACCTAAGAAGCTAAAAGCTTAGAATATGCCAATAAAATGTATAAATAATAAGTATGCACTCATTTCAAATAATTATTAACCCTTAAACGCCGAATGGACGTAATAAATATCGAGTCAAAATCTCCCCCGATTTCCGAATGGACGTACCATACGTCGGCTCAAAAAAGTTTTTTTAAAAATTCGCAGAAAAATACTTATAGGCCTACCAGCCAAAAACTTTTGAATCACGCGCCTTGGGGGATGCTGGGAGTTCATGGATCAAGGCGTTGTTTTGTTTACAATTGTTACGCAGGCGCGCAAGCACGAATTTCTTTCTTATCGCACTAAAAAGTATCAGTGACACATCTCAAAAATGATTTAGTCACTTTGACATAATTTTTGCACCGTTTTAAATTATCCGTTACATGAAGTATTATATATGAAAATGTGCGCAATTTCATTTAAAATACAACAAAAAAATACTCATGAGTATAACTTTTATCAGTTTTGAAATATTTCCATATAAATAACGATAAGTGCCAAAATTTCAACCTTTGGTCAACTTTGACTCTACCGAAATGGTCGAAAAACGCAATTGTAAGCTAAAACACTTATATTCTAGTAATATTCAACTATTTACCTTAATTTTGCAACAAATTGGAAGTCTCTAGCACAATATTTCGATTTATGGTGAATTTATGAAAAAACTTTTTCCTTACGTCCACGCGGTAACTCTTCCGAAAAAAATCATACATGCGATTGTGGTAATGTTTGCACCATTTTAAAATTAGCCGTTACATAAAGTTTTATATATGGAAATGTGCGCAATTTCATGCACAATACAACTAAAAACAACCCATGGTTGTAGCTTTTATCAGTTTTGAAATATTTTCATATAAAAAATGATAAGTGACAAATTTTCAACCTTCGGTCAATTTTGACTCTACCGAAATGGTCGAAAAACGCAATTGTAAGCTAAAACTCTTATATTTTAGTAATATTCAATCATTTACCTTCATTTTGTAACAAATTGGAAGTCTCTAGCACAATATTTTATTTATGGTGAATTTATGAAAAAAATAACATTTTCCTTACGTCCGCGCGGTAACTCTTCCGAAAAAATCATACGTGCGATTGTGGTAATGTTTGCACCATTTTAAATTAGCCGTTACATAAAGTGTTACATATTAAAATGTGCGCAATTTCATGTAGAATACAATGAAAAATAATTGAAGGTTGTAGCTTTTCTCATTTTTGAAATATTTGCATATAAATCACGATAAATAGAAAAAAAAAAACCACGTTTGGTCAACTTTGACTCTACCGAAATGGTCAAAAAACGCAATTGTAAGCTAAAACTTTTATATTTTAGTAATATTCAATCATTCACCTTCATTTTGCAACAAATTGGAAGTCTCTAGCACAATATTTCGATTTATGGTGAATTTATGAAAAAAACTTTCCTTCCCTCCGCGCGCGGATTCTCCGCGATAAAATATGCGAATTGCGTACATCGAATTTTCGGAAAATTTGCTCCGTTTCATTTTAGGCATTTCATAGAGTTTTATATATGAAAATGTGCGCAATTTCATTTAAAATAAAAGGAAAAATATTTGAAGGTTGGAGCTTTTCTCATTTTCGAAATATTTGCGTATAAATCACGATAAATAGAAAAAAAAACCACGTTCGGTCAACTTTGACTCTACCGAAATGGTCGAAAAAGGCAATTGTAAGCTAAAACTCTTACAGTATCGTAATATTTAATCATTTGTATTCATTTTGAAATAAATTGGAAGTCTCTAGAACAATATTTAGATTTACGTTGAATTTTTGAAAAAAAACCTTTTTTTACATCCGCGCGTTACGAATTAGTACATTATTTTGTGATAATATTTTTCCGGTGTTGCTTTTATTGTTTTACAATGTATTATATATCAAAATGATTGCAATTTAGTGTACAATACAACGAAAAAAAAAAGAAACTTTAGCTTTTACCGTTTTTTTGCACAGCGTGATTTTAATATAATTATGTATGAATTTTTTTTTTTTGCTACCATATATCGCATTATTTACATATGATAATGATATTATTTTTCATTCCTGATGATTGCATACTAAACGTCAGGCAATGCTAAAAAAAGGAACCAAAAATAAACTCTTAATCTTCAAAACTAAGCACGCTGTGATTTTTTGAAAAAATTATTTTTTCCGCTTCCTCGCTCACTCAAAACCGGCTCCGGCATTCGGGGGAATTTTTGATTTTTACCGCTTCGGCGTTTAAGGGTTAATTAATCACTAACTATAATAAACACAAACACACACACAAAAGTTCCAACCTTTTGTTTACGTTCACCACTATGAGTAGCGAACGATCGCGAAGCAACCACTTTTACCTAGCTCACAGTATGGTAATCATAAATTTTCATTCTCTCTCTTCAACTACTGAAACTACCAAACAGTATAATAACCATTCATTTCTATTCTTTATTCTATCTTTACCTAATGGAGATACCGAGTTACTGACAGCTATAATGAAACATTTAATATTAAAACAGAAGAAGAATTCTAGAAAATATTTGTTGGCTTTGATGATAGCAGTCTAATTTTTTTTATATTTTATGATATCTAATTTGCAATTTTTTATTAAATGTATTGCATGTACTCATTTAAAATAATTCTTAAGTAATCATTAACTATAATAAACAAACATAATAAAAAAGCTTCCAACCTTTTGTTTACGTTCACCACTACGAGTAGCTAACAATCGCTAAACAACCTTTTTTACCTAGCACGCAGTACAGTATGTAATCATAAATTTTCATTATATCTCTTCAACTACTGAAACTACCAAACAGTATAATAACCATTCATTTCTATTCTTTATTCTATCTTTACCTAATAGAGATACCGAGTGACCGACAGCTGTAATGAAACATAATGACATTAAAACAGAAGAATAATTCTAGAAAATATTAAAATATTTGCTGGCTTCGATCATAGAAGTCTTTGATTAATTTTATATTTTATGATATTTAATTCACAAATGTTTTTTTTTATATGTATTGCATGAATTAAGGGGACCGTTCACTATGGCGGATGACATGTCAACTTGAAAAAATAAAAAATAGAGTTATTACTTGTATCTATGCAGAAACATGCCGTGCATGCTTTCCAGAAGTTTCAGCCAATTATTTTTATAAATAATGAAGATATAGCGGTTTTTAAATGATGACGTCATCGTAACTGCGTCGTCTGTATGATTGAGTTTGACAGAATCGTTTTTGCGTTTTTACTTTTGCATATATACAGGGATTTTTTCAGATTTTTTTCTAGATTCTCATACATCTGGTAGCAATGAAAGGTGGTGAGAGTTGAGAGCTGGTCAGAGCGGCTATTTATAGGCAAGAGCCGCGAGACTCGGTTACACCATAGACGTCAAAGGAGTTGCATGCACTTCGTCACTTGCCTTTGGTCACTATCTATTTACGTTGTTTTTTATAACATCTTAGTGAACTTATAGCAATGCCGAAGTTACCTAAGATCAAGAAGGCTACTCAGCAACTAAGGCTAGCAAAATTAGCGAAGGCCAGGAGTGTGCTGAAAGAAAAACACGAAAATTCATTGTTATCAGCGCCCTCATTGTCTCATGTCTCGCCGTCAACATCATTGTCTGGTGTCACGCTGAGGGTATTAATACCACTTTTAGGGGTAGGACCAGGATCCTTGATGTAGAAATCAACAATAAAAGTACAAATAAAGTAATTATAATAATGTTGTTTTGACTTTTATAAGAAAAAAGCGAAATTTACATAGCAAATCTTTGGGAGCTCATAACTCAAAAACATACTTATGCGCATGTCGGTAACCATTACTCGGTTATTTATTATCCAATTTTGGAGAGAAAGATATCATTGGTAAGAGGAATAAAAATCCCAAAATTCTGTGTGACAGAATTTTGATTTCTTTCTTTTTTTTTTTTTAGAATTTTTTGAGTGTCTAGACTAAAAAAAAAAAAAAAAAAATTCATAAAAAAAAAAAAAATCAAATCAAAATTCTGTCACACACAATTGTTCCGTATATAAAGAAGTGTTTATGGTATGATTTTCAATACAACTGATGTCATATTTTTGCTAATAAAACTACAAGTTATTGCTCAAATGACTTGAAATTTTTATATGATGAAGGTATTATATATATCTAAAACATATATGAAAATTATCTATTTTGCATAATAAATAAAAAAAAAAATAGACATCGTAGCGGACGGTCCCCTTAAGTTTTTCAATTTACATCATCCTTTTACCAATAGAATACGTAGAGCACGATGGGGTAGATGCTGACCAATAGGAGAGCAGGATCTTACGGTGGTGACTAGCAGCAGGAACCAATGGGAGAACAGGAGGATGGTGGCGAGTCTACTCAGTTGGCGGCGCGCGAGTTTTAAAATTGTTCTCGGTGGTCCGGGCGAATCTCAGGATTAAACACCCTTTCATAACCAGTTATTTTTGTATGCAGAGAGAAAAAAATCATCGTATTTGCTTTCATAACTTGAATTTTTCATAAGTTGGGACTTTCGTATGTTGAGGTTCCACTGTATATACATACATACATACATATATACATATATATATTGGTATTTTTTGGCAAGCAAAAAATCTAACATTTTAGTGATATCCAATCACTTACCTTCATTTTGTAACAAATGGCAAGTCTCTAGCACAATAGTATTTTCGATTTATGGTGATTTTTTGAAATGGTCAAAAAATGCAATTGTAAGCAAAAACTCTTAGTCTAGTGATATTCAATCAATTACTTTCATTTAGCAGCAAACGGGAAGTCTTCATGGGTAGCCAAGGTCAGCCATATTGTATTGCTCAGCCAGTGACAGTTGTCTCTTCTTTTGAGTCAGAGGGAAGCCGTGGCATCAGCCCCGCTACTGACGTCACAGGATCAGTCATTTTGTATCCCTCTGCCAGCGGCATCTGCTTCCCCTTCGTATTGAGGGGAAGCCGTGACGTCGTCGCCACTTACTTGACATCATCTCTGCCATCCAGTTCGCTGTATCTCCCTTCCATGTCGTAGAGCCTTCTCTTGGGTGATCCGTTCTAGGCTATATGCCAGGCGGTTCTTAAGAGAACGGTGTTTCAGAGGGTGTTAGCCCTTAAACGCCAAAGCGGTATTTTAAAAATCGTCTCCCGTATGCCGGCAGCGTTTGCGAGTGAGCGCTGAAAAAATGATTTTTAAAAAAATCACAGCACGCTTAGTTTTCAAGATTAAGAGTTCATTTTTGGCTCCTTTTTTTTTTTTTTTTTTTTGTGTGTGTCATTGCCTGAAGTTTATTAAAAAAAATATCATTATCATATATAAATATTAGGATATATGACTGCAAAAAAAAATTTCATATATAATTGTATACAAATCGCGCTGTGAGCAAAACGGTTAAAGCTAACGAGTTAAATTTTTTTCGTTATATTGTACACTAAATTGCGATCCTTTTGGTATACAGTGGTCCCCCGTATTCGCGGGGGATGCGTACCAGACCCCCCAGTGAATAGTTAGAACCCGCGAATGTTTGGAACCCATATAAAAATGCTAAAAACAGCCTATTTTGTTAGTTAAAACTCAAGAAAAACCCACTGAAAATTTTCCTACATGGTTTTTTTTAATAGTTTTATCACAAAAAGTGCATTTTATGATGAAATTCATCAAAAAAACTAGGAATTTGTGGATATTTATCATAGAAAAATACCACGAATGCGCGAATTTTCCGCTAATAATGCAGGGAAACGTTCCCGAGAGAAATCCGCGAATGTGTGAGTCTGCGAATCTGGAGAACGCGAATAAGGGGGGTCCACTGTATAACACATTTTAAAACGATCAAGGCAACACTGAGAAAATATTATCACAAAATGATGCATGAATTCGTAATGCGTTGGCATATAAAAAAAGCAGTTTTCAAAAATTCACCATAAATCGAAATATAGTGCTAGAGACTTCCCGTTTGTTGCAAAATGAAGGCAATTGATTGAAGTTTAATAGACTCTGTGTTGTAGCTTACAATTGCAGTTTTCGACCATTTCGGTCGAGTTAAAGTTGATCGAAGGACGAATTTGTTCTATTTATCGGTATTTATATGAAAATATTTCAAAACTGATAAAAGCTACAACCATGGGTTGTTTTTTGTTGTATTCTACATGAAATTGCACACATCTTCATATGTAAAACTTTATGCAACGGCTAATTTAAAATGGTGCAAACATTACGACAATCGGACAAAAAAATATCTGATTTTTTTCGGAAGAGTTACTGTGCGGACGTAAGGAAATTTTTTTTTTTCTTCATAAATTCACTATAAATCAAAATATTGTGCTAGAGACTTCCAATTTGTTGCAAAATAAAGGTAAATGATTGAATATTACTAGAATGTAAGAGGTTTAGCTTACAATTGCCTTTTTTCACCATTTCGGTCGAGTCAAAGTTGACCGAAGGTTGAAAATTTGGCCCTTATCGTTATTTATACAAAAGCTACAACCATGGATTGTTTTTGGTTGTATTCTACATGAAATTGCGCACATTTCCATATATAAAACTTTATGTAACTGCTAATTTAAAATGGTGCAGACTTTACGACAATCGCACGAAAAAATTTATCGGAAGAGTTACCGCGCGGACGTAAGGAAAAAGTTTTTTTCATAAATTCACCATAAACTAAAATATTTTGCTAGAGACTTCCATTTTATTGCAAAATGAAGGTAAATGATTGAATATTACTAGAATATAATAATTTTAGGTTACAATTGCGTTTTTTTACCATTTCGGTAGAGTCAAAGTTGACCAAAGGTTGAAATTTTGGCACTTATCGTTATTTATTTGAGAATATTTCAAAACTGATAAAAGCTACAACCATGAATTGTTTTTAGTTGTATTCTACATGAAATTGTGCATATTTTCATATATAATACTCCATGTAACAGCTAATTTAAAATGGTGCAAAAATTATGTCAAAGTGACGAAATAATTTCTGAGATGTGTCGCTGATGTTTTTTAGTGCGAGAAGAAAGAAATTCGCGCTTGCTCGCCTGGGTAACGATTGTAAACAAAACAACACCTTGATCCGTGAGCTCCCAGCATCCCCCAAGGCGCATGATTCAAAAGTTTTCGCCTGGTAGGCCTATAAGTATTTTTCCGCGAATTTAAAAAAAAAACTGTATTACGTACCATACGTCCAATCGGCACCCAACAGACAATTTATATAGACGTTTAATATTTCCAATCGGTGTTAGAGGGTTAGTGTATCTTCCCATGTGCGATCTGCAGTCACGAGGGTTTTGCAACCTCCCCCGTTCATGTACATGTTGCAGGCGCTCCCACTTCTCCTTCTCCTTCTCCAGGGCCTGTTCGTTACCATAAGGATCTCAAGGTGCCTGTCAAGAGATCAAAGGTTGGGAGTGTGGAGTTGGTGCAGCAGGGGTGTTTGCCTGCCCCTCTCCCTGCTACTTCCAGGAGTTCGACTCCGAGGGATTCTAATTTGTTCTCAAGTGTTCGGGATTCCTCTCCAGCTCATGTTCGTATATCTGCCATGCCCGTGCCTGTTTGTGGCCATGTTAAAGAGTCATCTGTTGGGAGAGTGGGTAGTGATGTTCCTGGTGTTGTGGTTGGTTCGTCGCGGGAGTTGGCACTTAGATCCAGGCCAGACAGGTTAGGTGGATTCAACAATTGGGAGAGTAGGACTCCTGCTTATCGTTTTGCACTCCATCCTGCTTGGAAACCTTGCTGGGAGTATGCTGGATCCCAAGTCATTGTTTCAACTTTGATTTTTCGGGGTATGTCCAGTCGGTCTTGCATAAGGTTAACGCTTCTTGTTTCAGGTTGGGACTGTTCGCTTCGCTCTAGGGGCTCTGCCAAGCTGCTACCTCCACTTCCCATGTTTCATAGGAAGTACTATGCTACGAATTCTGTCTTTTTGATGTTGCGCCATCTTAACCTGGACATCAATTCATCTGAAGCCAGGATTAACTGGAGCAGGTGAGGTTGGTGGCTCCATTGTTGTCTCTGCAAGAGATGCCTCAGCGTTGGAATCTACAGCAGCCTCCATGTTGCAGATGGTTTCTTGGCTGGACTTCTGGTCCATGATCATTGCCAAGATAGCTTCTGACAGATCCCCAGAAGGGTTGGTGAGTGCGTCCTCTCTTGCCAATCTTGCCAGTTTGTTGCAGTCTGGAGGCAAGGCGTATTCATATATGGCTCACCTTGATGTTGATTTTATGGACTAACCTCCTTGCTGTTGATTGTCGGTGCTCATTTGCCTTACGCTCAAATGTGTGTTCATAGTCTTGCATAGTGGTACTGTTTCCTTACCATCCCATCAGGTTTATAAAGGTCAAGTCTCCATCTGTCCCCAAAATCTGTCTTTTTCTGTCCCTCTCTACAAGTTTTTGTTGCTTGGTACTCAGTATCTTTGCTTTTCTGACCAGCCATTCCTTATCCATTCTGACCACATTTTTTTTTTTTAAACCACTTGATACCTATCAAAAATCTTGATACAAGACAATATCCACGTTTCTGCTGTATAGAGTACTAGTACAGGCCTATTGGACCTGATGCAAGTCTATACTCTCCTTATGAAAAGAACATTTTTCCTCACCATTTCTAGTTATTCCTACTGCTCTTCCCTGCTTCACAGTCTAGTGTCCCCCCTAAATATCAGAAATGCTTCACCTTTTTGAAGGCTTGCCCATTTATCAAGTGTATTACTGTTCTCAACTCCCTTTTCCTTACTTGCTCTTGTAATACAATTTGTTGCATCATTCTCACATCAAAATTTAGTAACACTACAAAGTGTAATAAAGGTTCCAGTGACTTGCTAAGCAAAAAACTTTTGAATGATGGTTATAGTCGAAGAATTCACCGAATATTTTTATAGCCTAACTTCCAATATGTTACAATCCTGCATAAACCTCTGTATATATATATATATATCTATATATATATATATATATATATAGAGATTATATATATATATATATATAGAGAGAGAGAGAGAGAGAGAGAGAGGAGAGAGAGAGAGAGAGAGAGAGAGAGAGAGAGAGAGAGAGAGAGAGAGAGAGAGAGAGAGAGAGTATATTATGTGATGTCATTTAATCTTATTAAGCGTACTAATACAGTATTGATTGATATTGATATTTTAAAATTGCTAAATCATTTTTGTATTAAAAATGTATTTAACTATGAAAATATCAAAATACACTAATTAGTGATTAGTTATCATTGGAAAAACCTGTGAATTGTAGAATTCCCTGCAAATAATGGGTAGATAAGGTCCAGAGAGAATCCGCGAATCCGGAGAACGCGAATTCGGGGCGCACTGTATTTCGTATATATACGAATACAGTAATCTAGCCTGCAGTATATTGTATACTACATACGTTATAATTTATTAATATAAGCCAATTTTGGAGGTTCAATGCATTGACTATGATATATCAGTAGAAAAAAAAAAATTGGACACAAAACGGGAATTAGATTCGGACCGACATCAGCATACCTAATTGAGTGATGTCAGGCTGCTGACAGCTATGTATATTTATGAAATAAAAATAATGAATATGCATCTTTTCCATGAATCTCTTAAAAGTTATACATTACTGTATCCAATAATATTGTATGTATTCTCATATTATTTTATCATAAAGTACTAACAAAGCAATCAATGTTTTGGTTTGGAAATCAGCTAATGACAAATACGAGTTTAGTGTGCTGTGTTTACATTTTATTTTGCCGTAGTATTTAACTCAGTTCGGAACGAATTGGCTTGCTTCTAGGTAGCATAAAATATTTTGATAATTTACTTATATGAGACAACAGATTTTGTTGTTGGCATGTTTACTGTGTGAAAATATTACATGATTCTGTTTGGTATTTTCACATGATTTCTTCGTAGTACGAGCTTTACCGTTAGTTACATTACTTATCTTTTATCTGTGTGAAAACAACAGTAAAATGTGTTCTTTCAAGACCTGAAGTTTTGATTAAAATTGGAAATTCGCATATTTCGAAACATACCTTATGGGAATAATTCCATTAGGGCCAAGGCAAATGGCAACTTACCCTGTCAAACTTTTTTATACTACCTATTTTCAATACTTTCAATGTACTATACTGTAATTTTTTCTAATTTGAAATTGTTCTTATGGACAAATAAAACATTAAAGAGGTTTTAATAACTTGAAATGGTTTAAAATTACACACAGGATGGTGAAAACTTCCACACATACACAATGCCACCATTGGGTGCAAATTCACTGTACGATACAGTAATTTCCTTTAAGACCCCTTTTGGATGGATTTCCTCTACCAAAAGCCTTCAAACTCCTCTATCTCATCCTCCGTGAAGAGTTCTGCTTAACGAAGGCTTTGTGAACCATTTGAGGTTTAGAGGACAGGCGGATCATGCGTGTCTCCACTCCTGTTAGGCCTAACATCAAACTTGATTACGAGCGCTTGGCTCAGTTTCTTTGTCTGGCATATTAACTATGTAATCATTTTTATATAGATTTATTCTACGATAAAAAAGAACTGATGAAAATTCAAAATTTGATATAAAATTACAATTTCTTAAAAAGAAATTATAAATATGCAAAATTCAACATTAAGTGACAGTTTCTTGAAAAGTTTAGATCGAACGATTCTCTCTCTCTCTCTCTCTCTCTTCTCTCCTCCCTCCCTCTCTCTCTCTCTCTCTCTCGCTCTCTCGGTTCCTCGTCTCTTCTCTCGCCTCTCTCTCTCTCTCTCTCAGCTCTCTCTCTCTCTCTCTCTCTCTCTCTCTCTCTCTCTCTCAAAAACACATCTGCTTCTCTGTTTATCACTTTACTAGTCATTTTCATCAAACCTATTTCAACAATAGAAAAAATACAGTGGTACCTCAAGATACGAAAGGCTCAACTTACGAAAAACTCCAGATACGAAAGCTGACACGAAAAATTTTACTGCTCTACATACGAAAAGTTTTCGAGATACGAAAGGTTTCTGAAAGTCCGAGATTCGCCCGATAACAATTTTGAAATTTGCGCCGCGCGCTGCATCGTAGCTCTAGTAGACTCGCCACCATCCTCCTGCTCTCCCATTGGTTCCTGATGCTAACCAAGCCATGAGATCCTTCTCTCCTATTGGACAGCATCCCTCCCATCATGCATCTTATGTGGTGGCGTGCCTTCGCTCGGCCACTTCGTACGCATGCGGCATTCGTTCGGTCCAACAATTTCGTTTAGTATCGCAAATTTGTTAGTGATTTCGTTGTACTACTTTATCGGGTTGTGAGAACCTAATTAGTATACGTACTACATACGTAACTTAATTACATACAGTACATATTAGTCATGGGTCCCAAGAAACATACTGAAGTTCACAGAAAGAAGAGAATGCTTTCTATGGAGACAAAAATGGAGATCATAAAAAAGCATGAAGCTGGCGTGCGGTTGAGTGTGATTGCTAAGGAATACGGCCGAAATCCATCGACGATAAGCACCATCCTTAAGCAGAAGGAAGCCATCAAAGTTTAGTTTGTTTTTCTGACATTTTTTTATGTGTTTCGTTAAGTCAAGTGTACGTATCTGCCGTTTGTCCTCCTCCTCCTCTGCTGCCACTTTCGGAGATAGCCTCACTCGAAAGGTAAGCTTCCACATTTTACGTTACAGTAATAATATTTCTTGTACACTAATATACTACACTTTATTTACAGGTTTTGCATTTTTATTATTAAGTTACATATTGAATGGTCCAATTTGTTGTAGTATTTCATTGTTTATAGGTCAATTTACCTTTATTATGAAATTTACTGTGGTGTTTTTGGAGGGCTTGGAACGGATTAGCCATTTTACATGTAAAATGTGTTTCAAGATACGAAAACCTCATGATACGAAAGGCGCCTCGGAACGGATTAATTTTGTATCTCGAGGTACTACTGTAAAAGATCAAATGCCAAAAGTTCATCAAAACAAGTTAACCTAGACAAAAAACTTATTTCATGTTTGCAATGACGGATTTCAAGTTGTCAACTGCTGCCAAAATGGAAGTTGCTCCTTCCTTTGTCTTTAACTTAAGGGGAAACTTTTTAGTTTTAAGGGGAAACTTTTTAGTTTTGAGAAAATAGGTCTTCCTCTTCGACTTCTACGCAGATGCATACATGATGCGGATGATCAGATTACACTTTGCAGATCTGAATAATACGTTTGATTATGATGATTGGCAATCATTCATACACACTGCGCTATTATGTCACAAATGCGTGAGGCACAGCCTTCCGTCTTAGCTAATGGCTGAGCAGGAAATCTTTCTCTCCCATTCCCCCTTGGAGGAATAATAGTTTTTTTCCTCCAAGCATCCCTCCACCCCTTCTCTCAGATATCAGTGACCCCCCAACCTAAAATAACAGTATTTTTTTCATTATTAAAATTATTGTTGGATGAAAGTTAGGTATGTGTTGAAAAATTTTTGATATATAGACTTTGATCTTGGTGTAAATTTTGATATTTCGTTATGCTATGGATACACAGTAAACAAGAATTTTTTTTTTTTTTAATGTTTTATTTTGAAATTAAGTTCCTTGTCAAACTGTTAATTGAAAGTTATTTATTGATGTATCCCAATGAATTTATGAAGTTTGAGATATTAATTTGTTTTTAAGTCACTGTTTTCTTATAACTGACTTCTGATATTGTTTGTTGCAGGTTCAAATGAGATTTTGTTTATTAGAAACTACGTGTGAACAAGAAGACAATTTTCCACCAAATATAGCTGTAAAGATTAACGATAAAATGTGCCCTTTACCGGTGAGTACGTTGAAACAAAGTGTTCCAGGTATAATGAGGTGCTTGACAAATACTGTTACTAGATTGAAAAAAATATATGATGCTGAACATTGAGATGCCTTGATGGTTTTGGGGTTTTTTTTAACCCCATTGCTAAAATTATGGGCCATTGAAAGATAGTAGAGAATTTTAAAAACTATTTTTCATTTCCTATAAACAATTAATCGTGGCTAGTAGTAAAATATAAATCAGGAAAGAAAATTTAACATGATTTTTTATTGTGCAAAACAACTGTACTAACTATGGTTTTTAAAGCGTTTGTGAGAAACAAATCTATATTTGTTCATATACGAAACAAACCTTTGGTCTTAACATTAGGATAATCTACTAGTGCCAGCTGGAAATCCAGTAAAATTACTAACCAAAAAAAAAAAAAAATTGTGCAGTCAAGGAACTATTGGCATCTGTGCATGAGCCCATGTTGAGACAAAGGCAAAGATCCTTGTGAACACCTGAGAAGACGTGGTCAACCCAAAGCACAGGATCTTGAACTGGTATAATTGCTCTCCCAGAGTGAAGCGAAGAAACTTTCTAGACGAAGGGTGAATAAGGGTCTCGAAGTGAGTATCCTTTAAAGTCTATTGAAAGCAAGATGATGATGTCCCTTGTTGCTGCCAACACTGTGCGAGGCATCTCCATCTTGAACCTTATCTTCCTGACAAAATGATTCAAGGTGGAAAGGTCGATTATCAGTCTCTAGTCGCTTGTCACTTAGTTGCTAGGAAAATCCGACTGTAAAACCCTGGAGAAGGATGCTTTACTTCTTCTATCGCACCCTTGTTCATCATTTTCAACACTTCCTCCTGAAGAGCTAAGAACTACTGGAAGTTGCGAGCATATGTCCGATTAGGAAGGGGTCTGTCCGAGAGGGGAAGAGAAAGTTGAATGGTAGTGGATATCCCACCTGCAGAATGTATACTACCCATTTCTCCGCTCCATACCTTTGCCACTTGGCCCACTGGCCTGCCACTTTATTGATGACCCCTCTGCTCTAGCAGGCTTGTAGTGGCAGGATTGAAAGGGATGATGTTGCTTCTTTGTCTTGGCCTGTGAGGTAGATTGAGAAACCCTCGTGAAGCCGAACTCTTAGAAGGTTTAACAGACGAAGATCTTCTCACCTGTTGCTGGGGAGGAGGAGGAGGAGGAGGGCTTCACGGACGCGCCTCTGACTTAATTACCACCTAATGTACTAACCTGTCTTTAGTATCTGCCCGTTGCCGGTTGATCGTATCTTCTAATTCAGTTCTCGGAAACAGAAACTGCAAATCGAGGAGATTCCCATTCCTGAGAGCCGAAAAAGACTCCGAGTCCAGTGAACTCATCACCTTGGACAGTGCTGCGTCTCTCCTGGCCAGGTGGTGGTTGGTCCACAAGGTCGCACTAAGGTGGGCCAGGTATGAAATAGCTTTAGCACTGGATTGTAACAGTCTAGTGAGCGAGGAAGAATTCACTATACCTCCTTTAGCCACTGTAGTCTCCATAGCTAAGGCCTCTTTTGATGAAAAGGAAAGGCCTTCCAACCTAACCTGCTCCAGAGTTAGACCAGGCTTAACATAGATCACGTTCAGGTTAAAGTGACAAGGCATCAAATGAACTACATTAGTGGAGTAGTACTTCGCATGCCACACGAGAGGAGGAGGAATAAACTTAGATGATCTTCTGGAATGCAGAGCCATCTCGGTCTGAAACTAAGCGTTCACGTTTCAAGACGAACTGAGTGTGACCTGACAGGAAGTTTTAAAAGAAGTCCTAAAATACTGTCTGGCACCCAGCAAGGCCTCTATACCTGTTGGGGTAGTAGAAGACTGAGCCTGCACCCTACACTCAAGATTGTTGAACTCTTGAATGAGGTCAACAACCTCAGCGAAGGAAGACATAAACTCTTGAGTGTCTCACTCCTCCTGCTCCGGCAAAGGTGACTGACGATGCGAAGACGAAGGCTTGGCAGTATCCTCCTCCTCCTGTAACAATGGTAAAGCTTCCCTAGGAAGCCTAGCATTCTGGTCATTATTGGTTGGAGTGTAGTTTAAAACTTGAAGACCCTGCAACCAAAGGTTCCCAAACGTCATCATGCAACGACACTTGTATACGGTCCTGCCTCGAACTGCGTACAGCCTTGTTTGAAGAACCACATACACGATCCCAGAAATGATCACGTACTTGCACGTCAGGCGAAGCACAGACGGATTTACAAGAGGAATCACATATGTGGGCATGATGAGTAGAGTACACGTCCGTGAGATGCCAACCGAGCACAATCCCAAGACAAGGAACTTCGCCAGAGACAGTTACCTGAAGAAGATTGACTCCTAAGGTTAAGGTCTCTTCCAGGAGAACGAGAAACACGTTTGCAGGCCAGGGAAGCCTCACATTCCCGACCATCAACCACAGTCTTACTGAGTGAAGAATCCGTAGACACAGCTTGAGCCACCTCCGTATCTGCAACCTTCGATCACTTGATCGGCGCCTTATCGTCCTTACGCTGACGAACTGGTACAGAAACAGATGAAGAGGGGGTAGCACCTCTGATGTCATCAACATGTACATGGAAGGATGAGTCGCATCCACGTATGGTAGATGGAGAAACGCTCTTATCACTCTCACACTTAACATCATCCTGTAGTACTCCTGGTACTTCCATTGATGAAGCAATGGAAGAAAATGAAGGTGACAGGGGTACACTTGAACTAGCCATCGTGGAAGAGGGAGAAGTTGATTTGTCCAGTTGAGGAGAAGAAAAACCCTCCCAAGAAGGAAAAGTCAAAACTGCAATGTTCCCTCTTCTATAAAACTCTCTCCACTGCACCTTAGGCCAGGAACACATTCTGGGCAGGGATTAGTGATAGTACAATAATTAGCTCTCCACCTACTGCACGTAGTATTAGGATCTGCAATCGTAGATGCCAGAAACCAAGAACGGAAATCCCTGAATGCCTGGGCACATGTTGACAAGGCCGTGAAGACTATGAGTAGTCCATAATAGAAATAAACAATCACACACAAAGGCACTGAAAAGAAAAGAAACGTGGACATATATCACCCGGCCTGGAAGGAAAGCAAAACCGATAGCGTCTACTCTCCAAGATGGTTGAGGAAAAGACTGAATGCGTCTAGGAGTACGGTGCTTGGTCTCTGACCAGCTATCACCTTGTATGCGCAGGAGTTGTCAGATCTCACAGATTCCTTGCTTTACAATCTTTGTTTTTAACTGGTTACCAGCTGGTGCTTGGAAATTATCCTGTTGTTAAGACCTCAGGAAGTGCATAGGTCAGCTGTATGTTAAAAAACATTGGGTATCTGTATGGAATTTGAAAATCCCCTCTTCTTAGTTTTCCAATTGGGAAAAGGCATTTGACAACATCGACAGACGAATATTATGGAAGGTCTAGCATTACTGGCATTCCCATCAACCCTTATAGGCTTGGCTAAAATTTATACTAAGTGCATCACTAGACTGGGAAAACTTTAAGGTTGGCCAGTTTAAAAAGGATAAAAGTACATTAGTGGAAAGAGGAAGATCTACATGTGCACATGGTATAAGAAAAAAAATTCAAAAAAATTTCTGTACCTTCCACGGGAAGTTGAAAGTGAACACTTCCAACCCTGTATGGGGTCTTTTCCAAGACAGTCATAAAAATGCTATACCAATTTTACAAAGTTATAATTGTTTCTTCTAATAATTAATTCTTCTAAGAATTAAAATCTGTAACAAAATCCGAGTATATTTATGGTAAGATATTTATGAGATGTAATTAGATTGGGAGATGCAATACCTTTTAGTAAGGTATAAATGCTTTTTCTAATATTTCCTTGTATATTTCTTTGTACTTTAGTTTGTAAAATTACAATTATAGCTGAAGTACTATCATACAAGATAAGAACTAAAATCAATAGCAATTCTTGGGTATATTTTTGAGCAAATAAATGAAAAGATGTCCTGGAATTGGGAGATGCAGTACATTCCCCCCATGAAATCTCGGACAAACTGGTCTTCCCCATGTTCTTAATATGACACTCGGCGCTAAGCTTATGTAAAGCTCATAAGAGTGATCTTTTGTTTGTTGGTAGTGAGGGGCAAGACATTGTGAAAAACAAATTCAGTACCCGGCTGTATAAGAAAATCTTTTATGGAGTTGTCCGGTGTCATCGTAGTAATCAGATATAAGTTTGAAGTTCTCAGTTGATTATGCATTTTGTAAAATATCTAGGTAAGTTTCAGAAATTACTTTAGTATCATTTTTGTAGAGGGAAAATAACCGGTGTTTAAATAATTCGAGCTGCACATAGAGATGCAGGTAGACTGTCAAGACTTGGCTGAAGAGCACATTTCATAATAGTGATGGCTTGTGCGGCAGAAAAAATTTTGATAGTAATAAAAACCTCAATAGATAATTATGGCTTTATTCAGGAAAGCTCCGAGTGCAAGGATTTGTAGAACCAAGGGAAGGAAGGTGGGCATGATTAAGACTGAAGGATCATGAGGTACAGTGCACGGTCTCTGACCAACTATCACCTCATAAGCTTAGGAGTTGCCAGATCCCAAGATTCCTTGCTTTACAATTTTTGATTGTTTTAACCATTACCAGCTGGCGCTCGGAAAGTTATCCTGTTGTTAAGACCTCAGATTTGTTAGCTATGAAAAATATAAATTGATTAAAAAATTATCATATAAATACTGCCAAGAAATCACTTCATAAAGACCAAGATGCTCTAGTTGAATATTGAGGCAACTCATTTTATAAATACATATACTTATTTACCCTGCGATTCCAGCCTTGTTCTTCTATGATTCCTCAGATAAGTGTTGCCAGTATGTAATGTTGTTTGCCATGACCTTGGTGAAGTGACCAGGCAAGTTAGTTGAGAATTCCTGGGGCCCTGGAGTTATAGGAAGGTGATATGAGTAGCCCAGAACCAGAAGGTGCTAAGCGCCGTTTTTTAAAAATAGAGTAATAGCGAGTTAAAGTTAAAATATCGTAGCTCGGTAACTATAATAGGTATTAACATGGGGTTTGTTGCATTTTAAAGCTAAATACCATGGTTTTTTTTTATGTAAGTGTCAGGTTTATAAGTTTTTAGGAAAATACCAAAAATAGACTAATATAAAAAATGATAAAAAAAAACAATAATATCAATGGAAATCCATTATAAAACTGTTCTAATTCATGTAAATACACAGAAAACATTTCAAAATTATTATTAATGTTCATGTTTATTGAAAAATACTGGGAAAATGCCAAAAAAATTCCGAAAAATACCAAAAATACATACGAACATAAAAAATAATAAACAACAACAATATTAATGGAAATATATCATAAAACGGTTTCAACTTATGTAAATACATAGAAAAAAGCTCAAAATCAGTATTAATATCAAAGTTTATAGAAAAATACCCCAAAAATACCAATACATACAAACATAAAAAATAATAAAAACCAACCACAATATTAATGTAAAAGCAAAAATAGTTTAAAATAATGTAAAAAAATAAAAACAACAGAAATCATAATCATTAATAATAGTGATAATAGAAATTTTTGATATAACACTCACCACAGCAACATAATCCAATCCGTGCAAAAGTCGTCATTGGTGGTCAGTGGGGAAGGTAGGGACTATGATTACTGATCATCAAAGTCCAGGATGGGATCCATTACGCAAGCACACTCGAAATGGTGTAAAATAGCGTAAAAAAGGATAAATCCTCGAGCGTATGTTTACAACGCACACTGACCTGTTGAACTGCGTAACTTTGTTTACATTCTTCCGCATCCCGTGACGCTATGCTTCGTGCGCGCTGATTGACTCAGGAAAGCATATAGCGCTATGATTGGCTGAGACGCCTACTCACTCATTGTCGAAGCACTGTGATTGGCTACCGCTTTCTCGGGGAATCTGGACTGTGAGTGGTAAAGGGATGCGATGCGAGATGACACCTTCTGGTTCTAAGAATTTAGCCGCCACGTGCTACAAATTTTTCAGGTGAAACTTCCATTGACTTCTAAGGGATTTTCGACCATATTGCAGGGCCAGAAAGCGCCAAATCCAAATTGAGAAAAACTTTTGTGCCTATGATTGACCGTTTTTTGTGATAATCTTGGTTTTGGTCAGGGTGGCGCTAAGCAACTTCTGGTTCTGGGCTACTCATATAATATCCTGTTACATTCTGCACTCCTCCTAAGACCAAACTCATTGTAGGCCAAAGCAGTACACCCAGGTGGCAAACATTTCAAGTAAAGGACTTGAAACCAGAATGTGTGAGACTTGAAAGGTTTATACCCAAGTCAAGAAACTGCAGGAGGTAACCTAAACAGGACCTCCTGCATCCAAGGCTCGGCACCAATGTACTCCTAGAATCTCCAGTTTTGCTGGATGTAACCCCTAATCTGAAGACGAGCACAGAGGGGATGCTTGACTTCATTTATAGGATACCTCTCCATGGGACTTTAAAACTACTTCTCATGGCCTATGAGACAAAATTATGCTGAAAATATGACATCTGTTGATGTGATAACTTAAGTTGTGAAGCAGAATGGGCAGTCAAGGACAAAGAAACTGATGCACCCTGGTTGCTGCCCCAGTTGAGTTGGAGGGCTTCTTATCCTTCATTTCATTGACCAAGTTTTAGAGGTAGAGATTAGGAACAGTTGGGTGTGAGACAGCAAACTAACTTCATCTGTTGATAAAAACTTGGGAAGACGCTGCAAGGTTTTATTCAGTATATTTGCAAACAAGCAGTGCGTATGATCAACACACGACATGAAAGTATGACATTGAGAGAAGATCAAACATTGAGCCTGGCCATGTTCTTAGTGAAAATGAAACTAGAGGACAGTAGGGAATGGTGGCACTGACCACTTGCTTCTGTTATTTCAGGAACTTCCAGCTCTGTACGAAATTATCTATAGTGTCCATTTCACTGATGGTCTAGAGAGTAGAATGTTTAAAGCAGCAGCAGCTTCCTGACCAGTAGCTTTCATATGAAGTGAATGTGTTGAATTATGAATAAGCAAACTTTACTAGCTTGAGCTCAGCAATAACACTTGGCGAGAGATAAACCCAAAAATAGAATTGTGGTTATAGAAATAAAATTCTTTATAAAATTAAAGTGTTACTGTAATTCTCTTATGAAATTCCAGGAAAAAAGTGCAATACCTAGAGAATGAATGGCTATTAGGCAATTCATAGTATCACCAAGACAATGCTACAACTGCAAACTAAAAGATAAATGAATAAAAACAAGGTAATTCCTAATCATCACGTTGAAAGGATGAGATGAAATGGTAAGAGGATAAGAAAGTGTGAACCAAGACCAGATCTCAACAAAACAGGCTAAAAACATCTGATGGTCCTGAGACAAAAAGGATAGGCAGTGGAATTAGTTGTCTTGTTCCCAAAAGGAATCTTTTTTATATTTTTCAAACTGGTCTGCCTGGGTGCAGTCCATACACAATAAAGGCTATTTGTGATTACTCAGCCTTGAAAGTACAGACCCTTAACTTGGCTTTACCGTTTTTTCTTTACAATAATATTTGAATATTGGTTGGTAAGAAACCTACTAATAAACTTTTGCGGAAGGGCTTCAAATTTCAAGTAAAAGAGGGGTATTTGAACCTTTTTCCAGAATGTGCTTTCTACCATTGGGGTATGTCATAAATACCAGCAAATATGGTAAATGTTATGCATTTTCATTACAGTACTTAATATACTTATCTATTTGTTCATGACACTTACCTGTCAGATATATATATATATATATAGCTGTATTCTCCGAAGTCCGACAGAATTTCAAAGCTCCCGGCAAACGCAGTGGTCAGCCAGGTGGTTAGTACCCATTCCCGCCGCTGGGAGGCGGATATCAGGAACCATTCCCATTTTCTATTCAGATTTTCTCTGTCGCCGGTACTGTCAATACCTGTTTTCAGTACAGTAGTACCTCGAGATACGAAAGGCTCAACTTACGAAAAACTCGAGATACGAAAGCCAATGCGAAAAATTTTACTGCTCTACATACGAAAAGTTTTCAAGATATGAAAGGTTTCTGAAAGTCCGAGATTCGCCCGGATAACAATTTTGAAACTCGCGCCGCGCGCCACCATCTTAGTACTAGTAGACTCGCCACCTGCTCTCCCATTGGTTCCTGATGCTAGCCAAGCCATGAAATCATCCTCTCCTATTGGACAGCATCCCTCCCATCATGCATCTTATACGTATACGTGGTGGCGTACCTATCTCGGCCTCTTCGTACCAACATCTCTATCTTACGCACACGGCATTCGTTTGGTCCAACGATTTCGTTTAGTAATGTAAATTCGTTAGTGATTTCGTTGCAGTATACTATCGTGTTGTTCGGAAACCTTGTGTTACTGATTCGTAAATTACGTACAAGATAACGTAGTCATGGGTCCCAAGGAAGTTGAAATTCACGGAAAGAAGCGCATGCTCTCTTTGGAGACAAAGATGGAGATCATCAAGAAGTACGAAGCTGTTATGCGATTGATTGTGATCGCAAAGGAATACGGCCATAATCCGTCGACAATAGGCACCATCCTTAAACAGAAGGATGCCATCAAAGCAGTTACACCGTCGAAGGGCATCACTATTTTGTCCAGCAAGAGGACCCACATGCACGACGAGATGGAGCGGCTGCTCCTCGTCTGGATAAAAGACAAAGAAATTGCTGGCGATACGGTAACGGAGACAGCAATCGCCCACAAGGCCAGCGCTATTTTCGGTGATTTGATTGCGCAGGCGGAAGACGACGGAGGGGAAGGGACTTCAACGCAAACCCCAGAGTTCAAGGCTTCGCATGGCTGGTTCGAGAAATTTCGTAAACGAACTGGCATCCATTCGGTGGTGCGTCATGGGGAGGCTGCCAGCTCGGACACGAAAGCGGCTGAAGCATTTAACCCTTAAACGCCTAAGCGGTAAAAAAAAATTCTCCCGTGTGCCGGAGGTGTTTCAGAGTGAGCGTGGAAGCGGAAAAAATATTTTTTTCAAAAAATCACAGCGTGCTTAGTTTGCAAGATTAAGAGTTCATTTTTGGCTCCTTTTTTTGTCATTGGCTGAAGTTTAGTATGCAACCATCAGAAATGAAAAAAATTATCATTATCATATATAAATAATGCGATATATGATAGCGCAAAAACGAAATTTCATATATAATTGTATTCAAATCGCGCTGTGCACAAAACGGTTAAAGGTAACAAGTTACTTTTTTTTCGTTGTAATGTACACTAAATTGCGATCATTTTGGTGTATAACACATTGTAAAAGGATAAAAAAAGCAAAACACAGAGAAAATATTATCACAAAATAATGCATGAATTCGTAACGCGCGGACGTAAACAAATATTTTTTTCAAAAATTCACCATTAATCTAAATATTGTCCTAGAGACTTCCAATTTCTTTCAAAATGAAGACAAATGATTGAATATTACTATACTGTAAGAGTATTAGCTTACAATTGCAGTTTTCGACCATATCTGATGAGTTAAGTTGATCGAATGTCGAATTTTTTTATATATATATTTTTTATATGCAATTATTTCGGAAATAAGAAAAGCTACAACCTTCAAATATTTTTCGTTTTATTCTACATGAAATTGTGCACATTTTCATATATAAAACTTTTTGAAATGCCTAATATGAAACGGAGCAAATATTCCAAGAATGGGACGTACGCATTTCGGAGATTTGTGGCGGAGAATCCGCGCGCGGAGGGAAGGAAAGATTTTTTTAAAATTCACCATAAATCTAAATATTTTGCTAGAGACTTCGAATTTGTTTCAAGATGAAGATAAATGACTGAATATTACTAGACTGTAAGAGTTTTAGCTTACAATTGCGTTTTTCAAAACCATTTCGGTAGAGTCAAGTTGACCGAACGTGGTTTTTTTTTTCTATTTATTGTGATTTATATGCAAATATTTCAAAATGAGAAAAGCTACAACCTTCAATTATTTAATGTTGTATTCTACATGAAATTGCGCACATTTTCATATATAAAACTTTATGTAACAGCTCATTTAAAATGGTGCAAACATTACCACAATCGCACGTATGATTTTTTCGGAAGAGTTACTGCGCGGATATACAGAAAATTTTATTTTTTTCTTAAATTCTCCACAAATCGAAATATTGTGCTAGAGACTTCCAATTTGTTGCAAAATGAAGGTAAATGCTTGAATATTTCTAGAATATAAGCATTTTAGCTTACAATTGTGTTTTTCGACCATTTCGGTAGAGTCAAAGTTGACCGAAGGTTGAAGTTTTGGCAATTATCGTTATTTATATAAAAATATCTCAAAACTGATAAAAGCTACAACCATGGGTTGTTTTTAGTTGTATTGTGCATGAAATTGCACACATTTCCATATATAAAACTTTATATAACGGCTAATTTTTAAAATGGTGCAAACATTACCACAATTGCATGTATGATTTTTTTCGGAAGAGTTACCGCGCGGACGTAAGGAAAAAGTTTTTTCATAAATTCACCATAAATCGAAATATTGTGCTAGAGACTTCCAATTAATTGCAAAATTAAGGTAAATGATTGAATATTACTAAAATATAAGAGTTTTAGCTTACAATTACGTTTTTCGACCATTTCGGTAGAGTCAAAGTTGACCGAAGGTTGAAATTTTGGCCATTATGGTTATTTATATGAAAATATCTCAAAACTGATTAAAGCTACAATCATGAGTATTTTATTGTTGTATTCTACATAAAAATGCACACATTTTCATATATAATACTTCGTGTAACAGCTAATTTACAATGGTACAAAAATTATGTCAGTGACGAAATAATTTCCGAGATGTCACAGATACTTTTTAGTGCAGCAAGAAAGAAATTCGCGCTTGCGCCCCTGCGTAACTATTGTAAACAAAACAACACCTTGATCCGTGAACTCCCAGCATCCCACAAGGCGCGTGATTCAAAAGTTTTCGGCTGGTAGGCCTATAAGTATTTTTCCGCGAATTTTAAAAAAACTTTTGTAAGTTGACGTAAAATATGTCCAGTCGGCACACGAGAGACAAAAAATGTCAACGTAAAATACATCCAGTCAGCAGTAAAGGGTTAAGAAGACTTTCGACGAGATGATGACCAAGGAAGGCTACAGTTCTCAGCAAGTCTTCAATTGTGATGAGACTGGCCTTTTTTGGAAAAAAATGCCTCGTCGGACGTACATCACGGAGGAAGAGAAGAAGCTACCCGGGCATAAGCCTATGAAAGACAGGCTTACACTCGCACTTTGTTCAAACGCCAGTGAGGATTGCAAGGTGAAGCCCCTATTGGTGTATCATTCCGAGACTCCTTGAGCCTTCAAGGCCCACAAAGTGCTGAAGGAGAAACTTCCAGTGATGTGGAGGGCTAATGCAAAAGCCTGGGTAACGAGGCTTTTGTTCACCGAGTGGGTAAATCTGTGTTTCGGCCCGACAGTGAAGAAATTTTTGGAAGAGAAGTGCCTCCCCCTGAAATGTCTGCTGGTGTTGGACAATGCCCCTCCCCACCCTCCTGGCCTCGAGGAAGATATCCTAGCGGAGTACGTATTCCTTCGTCAAGACACTTTTTCTTCCGCCCAACACCACCCCTCTCCTCCAGCCCATGGACCAACAAGTGATAGCGAACTTTAAGAAGCTGTACATGAAACATCTTTTCAAGAGATGTTTCGACTTCACCGATACCACAAACCTCACCTTGCGTGAATTTTGGAAGGAGCATTTTGACATCGTCATTTGCATCCGACTCATCAACCAAGCTTAGCAGGAGGTTTCGAGGCGAACCTTTTATTCCTCGTGGAGGAAACTCTGGCCTGATGCCGTATCCGCCCGAGACTTCGAGGGATTCGACGTGGGCGAAGCTGGTGCTGCAGAGTCCGAAAAATTTGACGATCCCGAAACTGTTTTGGAACCAGATCTTGACGAGATCGTTGCACTCGGCAAGTCCATGGGGCTGGTCGTCGACGAGGACGACATCAACGACCTTCTCGAGGAGCACCAAGAGGAGCTTACGACGGATGACCTGAAGGAGTTGGAGGCCATGCAACATAACGTCGTTCAAGAGGAGTTCTCTAGCAGCGGCGAGGAAGAGGAGGAGGAGCCTATGACAACGGCAGAAATTAAGGATATTCTAGGCGTTTTTCATAAAGTGCAATCGTTTATCGAAAAAAGACACCCCGAAAAGGCTCATACAAGTCGTATGCTTGCGCAGTTCGATGACGTTTGCCTGAGTCGTTTCAGGAACATTGTGAAAAGTAGGCAGAAGCAATCTTCCTTGGATCGTTATTTTTTAAAAAGGCCTTCAGCATTAGCAGGAGTAAGCAAAAAGGAAGAACCAAGTGATAAAAAACAGACAGTTGATAGCAAAAAGGAAGAACCAAGTGATGAAAAACAGAACGTTGAAAGTGGTGATGAAGTTGAAATTCTGTATAAAAAAAAAAAAAAAAAAAAAAACTACGTAAAAGTAAAAAAAAAGTTAAAAAAAAAAAAAAATTGTAAGTTGTAGATTTTTGTAAGTTAAGTGTTACAGTTTTGTTAATGTGTTTCGTAAATTTTAGTTTTATAGTTTTCCTTAAATTTTTTATGTGTTTTCGTAAAGTTAAGTGTACGTAAGTACGTATGTTTATCTGGCCGTTTGGTCCTCCTTCCATCCTGCGTGTCCTCCTCCTCTCTGCCTTCCCACTTCGGAGATAGCCTCACTCGAAAGTAAGCTTCCACATTTTACGTTACAGTAATAATATTTCTTGTACACTAACATACACTTTATTTACAGGTTTTGCATTTTTATTCTTAATTTAGGTATTGAATGGTCCAAATTGTTGTAGTATTTCATTGTTTATAGGTCGATTTAGCTTTATTATGAAATTTAATGGGGTGTTTTTGGAGGGCTTGGAACGAATTAGCCATTTTACATGTAAAATGTGTTTCAAGATACGAAAAACTCATGATACGAAGGCCGCCTCGGAACGGATTAATTTCGTATCTCGAGGTACCACTGTACCTCCATCTTATGATTTTGAAACTTCATTGCTACTTGAGTATCTTGATTGATTTTGGTTATTGATTCGGATTTGTGGCTTGGCATACGCTATCGTGGTTTGATTTTGATTTTGGCTTTGACTGTTCTTTGGATTAAGATGTCTGGATCTAGTTCTACTAGTTTCAGGGTGTGTCGTGTGCAAGATTGTAAGTAGAGGCTACCGAAAGCTTCGGTAGACCCCCACTCGGTATGCACGAGGTGTAGGGGGCATGTTTGTTTGGTGAATGATAGATGTAAGGAGAGTGAGAATTTGAATGATCATGAATGGAAGACGTATGATTCTTATATTAGCAAATTAGAGCGTGATAGAATCAGGTGGTCTTCCTCCAGGAGTGCTTCACTTAACAAGAGTAAGGGTAGTATTTTGTCTCCTTCTAACCCTCCTGTAGACTTTGATATACTTAACCCTGCGGTGTTGCCTTCGGGCATGTAGGTTTTGTCTGCAGAAGGGCATTCCCTTTCAACCATTATGGAGTCGATACGTGCCCTGGAGTCAAAAGTGCTGGCTCTACAATTTAGTGTTGTGAAGTGTGGTGATCGTGTTAGTGCCCCTAGTGTTGTGGAGGGGCCGACAGATCGGCCCTATAATGCCCCTCGGCCGGGACCTTGTCGGAATCCCAGGACTCAGGGAGTGGGCAAGTCGAAAGCCGAAGGAGGGTTACGGGGACTCCTCACCGATCTGCCGTCCCTTCGGCAGGACCTGAAGACGCTTCCAGGCTGCCAAAGATCGTGCACATGCACGGATCCTAAAGGATTTCTTTTTGTCCTCTGAGGCGTCCTCCCCGCGCAGGGGTTGGAGCGCTTGGAGGGCCTCTCTCGAGGAGAGTGGCAAAGACGCAAGATGTCGCACAGGCGGCCGTCGTCTTAGCCGCCCTCTTAAGAGAGGTTTTAGAGAAGAGGACGCTTCACGTCCTCTTTCTCGACCTACGTTTCAGTCGTCTCCTGAATGCTTTGAAGACATTCCGCCACAGAAGAGGACCAGGACTTCATCGGAAGAGGACGCTTTTGAGTGCTCCGATCGCTATAAGACAGTTCCTGTGAGAAGGAAGAAGGCGTCCCCTCGCCCCTCGTCTTCTCACTGGATCAGCCCATCTCCTGAACGTGATCCTTCACCTTCTAAGGACATTCTTAATATGCACCAACAGTTGGCCTTGTTTTTCGCTAAGAGAGAGGCAGAACCTCGTCGTCGCAGGAAGGATTTGAGGCTGCCTGTCAAGAGAACCAGGCAGTCTCCTTTGCCTTCTCCTTGTGCGTCTCCCTCCTACAAAGACGCAAGATGTCGCACAGGCGGCCGTCGTCTTTGGCAGGAGGCAAGAGACGCTAGCGGGGAGAAGGTCCGTAAGGCTCGTGTTGACGACGATCGCCAAGACGCCTCTCTCGTAGCTCGTGTTTACGAGAAAGTTTTTCTAGACTCTTGTCGTTCTGCTCTTCAAGACGCTCCTCAGGACGCGCGTGAGGACGCTCTTCAGGATGCTCGACACTTTATGGATCAAGAGGTTCATCAAGAAGTTCGCAAAGATGCTCGCAAGGACACTTCGCAGGACGCACCTTTACCGCGGCCTCGTAAAACTTCAGTGTCTGCTATTATTACTTCGCGTTATGTTAAGGACCCCTCTGCTGCTTTATTTGATGAGGGGGAATCTTTGGGTGATTCGAAGCCTGCGTAGGAAGAAGAACCTGTTGCGTCGTCATCTTCCGACTACAAGGTGTTGACCCGCCTTTTGCAAGACTTGTTTACTGACAAGTTTCAGCCCTCGGCCCCTCGCTCTCCTCCTTCGCAGCTGGCTTCGTCGAAAACGAGGAAAGCACCAGGCTTCGTCAAGATGGCAACTTCGCTCTCTACGAAGAGGGTATTCAAGAGGATGCATGATTGGATGGAATCCAGAAAGGCGCAAGGCAAGACTTCCTTCGCCCTTCCTCCAGCGAGGTTGAGTGGAAAAGCGGGCATCTGGTATGAGATGGGAGAGGAAGCGGGTTTGAGAGTTCCTTCCTCCTCCCAGGGTGATTTTGCCAGCCTGGTTGATGCTCCGAGGAGGTCACTCCTTTCTTCAGCTAAAGTTTCCTGGACACTGTCGGAGCTAGATCACCATATGAAAGGCTTGTTCAAGACGACGGAGGTTTTTAACTTTCTAGATTGGTGTTTGGGAGCCCTCGACCTGCAATGTCTGCAATACAATTTTAACAGTCAAGCATATTTTATGTGAATGCCTGATTTTTAATAGAGAAAGAAATTTATATTTAGGCAATAAATCATTATCAGAAATACTATCAGAATCAGATCATTTTTCTTTATATAGAGTATTAATATTTTTATAAAAGACTTAATTTTATTAATAAGATTTAACATATACCCTACTAAAATAGATGACTTTTGTCATTTTTATCTATTTCAGTCTTTTATAAGTTCATATTTTTAATTCTAATTTTCATCCTTTTATAAGTTCAAACATTTTTTTTTATTTCCACCAAACCTCATTATATCACTTATCAATCCCCTCATTTATCATTAATTTATTATAATTCATTAACTTCATTCCATACCATTCCATGTTGTAGACATAACATTTTATGAGCGTATTTTCAAATAATTTCATCCCGAATTATTTCGGGCCAGCACTGTAAGAGTCTGGTTAGACTCATTGGGCTGGTAAATCTTAACTTTGCAATAATAATCGACCTACAATCTCGGAGCCCTGACTCTGTCTTTCGAGGAACTATCCAGCGTCCTATCCTGCATGGATAAGGCAGTCAGGGATGGATCTGATGGGTTGGCTTCTCACTTTGCTACGGGTATTTTGAAGAAACGTGCATTTTACTGCAATTTTGCGGCAAAATCGGTATCTCCTGCACAGAAGGCAGTTGTTGTTGTTCGCCCCTCTCTCTAACCATCTCTTCCCACAATCAATGGTGAAGGACATTGCGGTTAGCCTTCAAGAAAGGGCAACTCAGGACCTTTTGGCTCAGTCTTCTAGACGTCCTGCTGCCCCCTTTTCATCTACGCTAGCGCAGTCTTCTAAGAAGATGAAGCCCTTTCGTGGCGGAGCTTCCTCGAGGGCGTCTCCTCGAGGAAGAGGATTCGCTAGAGGAAAGACCCCTGCTTAAACCCAGGGGGAAGAAGTGACGTGTCGGCCCTTCAGGCACTGGTTGGAGCGAGACTTATTATTTGCGGAGGCATGGAGAGTAAGAGGAGCAAACAACTGGTCCCTTGAGATCATCGAGAAAGGTTACAAGATCCCTTTTCTCGCAACACCTCCGTTAAGCTCGAAACCCTTAGATCTGTCGCCTTCGAAGCAACAGATCCTGCTCGATTTGCTCGAGCAAATGATAGAGAAGAGAGCCGTCAAACAAGTTTTAACGTTAGACTCCCCAGGCTTCTACAACAGGTTGTTCCTGGTTCCGAAGCAGTCGGGGGGGATGGAGACCTGTCCTGGACGTCAGCAGACTGAACCTTTTTATAAAGAAGGACAAGTTCAAGATGGAGACGTCTCATTCTGTCTTAGGGGCATTAAGACCAGGCGACTGGATGGTATCTTTAGACCTCCAGGACGCCTACTTCCACGTCCCAATCCATCCTCAGTCAAGGAAGTACCGGAGGTTTGTACTAAAGGGACAGGTCTTCCAATTCAGAGCTCTCTGTGTCGGGCTAAGTACTGCACCGATGGTGTTCACGCTTCTCATGAGATATGTGGCAAGGTGGCTTCACCTCTCAGGAATAAGAGTTTTGCTCTACCTAGACGATTGGCTCATTCAATCATCGTCGGAGCCAAGGTGTCTGGAGGACCTTCATACGACGTTGCAGCTGACGAAGGCCCTCGGCCTGCTAGTGAACTTCGAAAAGTCCCATCTGACCCCTACACAGTCCATCGTGTATCTGGGGATTCAGATGGATTCAGCGGCTTTTCGAGCCTTTCCATCCCTTGAACGTCAGCGGAATTGCTTAGAAAAAGTGTCAGACTTCCTGGGGAAAGAAACATGCTCGGTGAAGGAATGGATGAGTCTGCTGGGGACCATTTCTTCGCTGGAGAAGTTAGTTTCTCTGGGGAGACTGCACCTCAGACCTCTCCAGTTTTTCATAGCGGAGAACTGGAAAAACAAGAAGGACCTAGATGCGATTCTAAGCATCTCTCGATCGGTCAAGGATTATCTGTTGTGGTGGCACGATCCTGTAAAACTAGCAGAAGGATTGTCTCTCAGCCTTCTGAGCCCCGACCTAGTATTGTTCTTAGACACGTCCGCAGCGGGTTGGGGAGCAACACTAGGAAAGGAGGAAGTGTCAGGCATCTGGAGAGGGGAACAGATGTCCTGGCACATCAACCTCAAAGAATTGGAAGCGATTTGGTTGGCTCTCCAGTTCTTCGTAGGACAAGTTATTGGCCGAGTTGTCCAGATCAACTCAGACAATACCACGGCGCTTGCTTATATCAAGAAGCAGGGAAGAACACTTTCGGTTCCTGTTCGAGATAGCGAGAGAGATCCTGCTTTGGGCGAAGGCACGGAACGTGACGATCCTGACGAGGTTCGTTTCGGGAGTTCAGAACGTCCATGCGGATCTTCTCATCCGTCGGCAGCAGATACTGGCGACCGAACGGACTCTTCATCGAGAAGTGTGTCAAGAGTTGTAGACCTCTTCGCAACATCGAAGACGAAGAGACTTCCTCTTTACTGCTTCCCTGTGCTCGACCTGGGAGCAATAGCGATAGACGCCATCCTTTGGGATTGGACAGGGATGGACGTCTACGCCTTTCCCCCGTTCAAACTTCTGGGAGAGGTGATCAGGAAGTTTGCGGCGTCGGAAGGAGCGAGAATGACGTTAATTGCCCCGTTTTGGCTTGCAAGAGACTGGTTCACAGAGGTCATGTCCTTCCTAGAGGACTTTCCAAGGACCCTGCCAGAGAGAATAGATCTACTCAGACAGCCCCCACTTCGAGAGGTACCACAGAAACCTCTCCGCTCTGAGTCTGACTGCGTTCAGACTACCGAGAAGTTAGCCAGAGCAAGAGGGTTTTCAAGACCGGTGGCGAGAGCTATTGCCAACGCAAGAAGAGCTTCCTCTCGTGCAGTTTACCAATCGAAGTGGGCTGTCTTCAGGAGATGGTGTAGGAAGAAAGGTATTTCCTCCTCCACGACCTCTGTGAACCAGATTGCTGATTTCTTCCTCCATCTAAGGAATGTTGACAAGCTAGCGGTTCCTACGATAAGAGGTTACAAGAGCATGTTGTCGACGGTCTTTCGACACAGAGGTTTAGATCTGTCTGACAACAAAGACCTTCACGATCTTTTGAGGTCTTTTGAAACCTTGAAAGTGCCGCAACCTAAGATTCCGTCATGGAACTTAGATGTAGTTCTAAAGTTCCTGATGTCGAGTCCTTTCGAACCTTTGCATGCTGCTTCTTTAAAGGACGTGACAAGAAAAACTTTTTTCCTAACCGCTCTGGCTACGGCAAAGAGGGTTAGTGAAATTCAGGCCATAAGTAAACATATGGGCTTTAGAGGACATAATGCAGTATGTTCTTTAAGCCCTTCATTCTTAGCGAAGAATGAAAATCCGTCCAACCCTTGGCCCAAGAGCTTCAACATCAAAGGGTTAGCAGAGTTCATTGGACAAGAACCTGAGAGAGTCCTGTGCCCTGTCAGGGCTCTCAAGTTTTATTTGGAAAAGACTAAACAGTGTCGAGGTCCGTCGGACAATTTGTGGTGTTCAGTCAAGAGACCAGACTTACCGATGTCAAAGAACGCATTAGCGTTCTTTCTGAGGAGCACCGTCAAGGAGGCTCATTCGTCCTGTCGAGATGGTGATCTTGGACTTTTGAAAGTTAATGCTCACGAAGTGAGAGCGGTTGCGACCTCCGTGGCATTTCAAAAGAACATGGCACTCAGTGACATCTTGAGTGCCACCTTTTGGTGAAGCAACTCTGTGTTCGCTTTACATTACCTGCGGGATGTGAAGACAACATATGAGAACTGCTGCTCGCTAGGACCATACATTTCTGCGGATACTATCTTGGGGGTGGAAAGTAATGCTCATCCTATCCTATAGAAAGTGGGTAGGTGAGCTTTTAATTTTGTTGTTTTGGTTTATGGTTGTGGGGTCAGCCGCCTAAGGCGGACTTCCCTTTCGTTAGCCTAAAGTTAAGTGGGGTTAACTTTTGTTAGGCTAGGTCAGGTGGTGGTTTATATTTTTTTTTGCCGTCATAGTATGGTCGATATGGTCTAGTCACATTGTGGTCACGCCCCCATTGACAGATCATCTAGAACTCACCAGCTACATAGGTCACTACCTTGCTGGAGAGACTAGTAAAGCAGAAGCAGACTTGGGTGACAGTAATCACGAAGTCAGCTATGCTAACAGGTAAGGAACCAAAATGTCAATCATCTGCATGCAATTTGTTTCCTAAATCATTCTATTCTGTCCTTTCCCACCTCCAAAGGTCGGATTCAGCTATATATATATCTGACAGGTAAGTGTCATGAACAAAATGATATTGTTATGATACAATAAAGTTTGTTCATACTTACCTGGCAGATATATATATAGCTGTATTCTCTGAAGTCCGACAGAATTTCAAAACTCCAGGCAAACGCAGTGGTCGGCCAGGTGGTTAGTACCCATTCCCGCCGATGGGAGGCGGATATCAGGAACCATTCCCATTTTCTATTCAGATTTTCTAGTGCCACTGTCCCCTGAGGGGAGGTGGGTGGGTACTTGATTATATATATCTGCCAGGTAAGTATGAACAAACTTTATTGTATCATAACAATATCATTTTGTTGATTTTCCCAACAGACACCTATACCTACAAATAAGCCAGGAGTAGAACCAAAGAGACCGTCTCGACCAGTTAATGTCACAGCTCTTTGTCGTATATCCCCTACAGTCACAAATCGTATTCAGGTTAGTTCATTTCGCAAGTGATTATTGTTTGAGACTGTGTATATGTTAAGGTTTTTATGAATCCTGTTTTATGGAGATTTGTGCTAATAGATTCAGCCAAATTATTATTTTTCTATTCTGTTTGTAATGGTAAAATGACGAGTACTTTTACGTAGCACATTTAATAATGTTCAATCAACTTGCAGGTTTCTTGGGCATCCGAATATGGAAGATGCTATGTCATATCAGTATACCTTGTACAAAAGCTCACCTCTGATGATTTATTACAAAGACTAAAGAACAAGGGTGCCAAAATAGCAGATTTTACGAGATCACTGAGTGAGTAGCTTAAGCAATGTACTATTTACATTGATTGTTTTTATATTGTTAATTATTTATACGTATTAGAATAAGAAGCAGAAAGATTGGGTTACTATAGATTTGACAATTGTTTGAACATTTTTACTTTGTAATTTTTAATAGCTCTTATAAAGATGTGAAGTTTTTAATAGCTCTTATAAAGATGCATATATTTTTCTTTGCAGTTAAACAAAAACTACAAGAAGATGCGGACTGTGAAATAGCAACAACCTCTCTGCGTTGTTCACTAATGTGTCCATTGGGAAAAATGCGCATGTTACTACCATGTCGAGCCAGTACCTGTGATCACCTCCAGTGTTTTGATGCATCATTATACTTGCAAATGAATGAACGTAAACCAACTTGGACATGCCCTGTGTGCGATAAACCAGCTCTTTATGATAATTTGGTTATTGACGGGTTGGTAAAATGTGTTTGTTCAGTTGAATTTAAATTTATTCAATTATTGAGTCTACTGACCATTTTAACTTTTTTTATATTCATTATTTCAAGTTATTTAGACTTTCATGTTTATTAAAACTTCTAGAACTGTTAGTATGTGCCTTTTACAAGAATAATGACCACAAGTTGACTATCTGTACTTGAAGTTTTGTTGCATGCATAAATACGATATTTATTTAGATAGTATGTATCACTAATGATGGTGCTAATACCGAATAATCTTTCAATGTTGAGTGATAGGTCCATGTTAAAACTCTTAACATGGTCCTTTCCAGCTGTCATGTTTTTAGTCTGGTGTTTACATTTGTGGCTGTTGGTGTTTTACTGATTTGCAGAGTTTTACATATAAATCTTGGGTTAGCACTTCCACAAAATTCATAAGAATGCAAAACTAATATACATAAATACAAGTAATCTTCCAATTAGCCAGAGTGCCATTATCCGGAACTTTACATTATTTGACACATCTGAACCAGGGACCAAGGCCTCAAAGATATGATATATATTGATTAAAATAATAAAAAAATACAAACTTTCCAATGGTGGTCAATGCTTTGGGGCCTCAGGAAAATCTTGGTAATACTGCTTACACTCTTAAACAGACAGACAGGGTTTGGAGGGTGGGGGGAGGCTTGAAGTTTTACAGGTTGGGGTTGGGTGAGATGGCTGGGTGCCATGGGAGAGGAAGGGCAGTAAGGCTGTGTAGAGGAACTTACTCAGAGGAGGGCCTGTTTGAAAGGTAGTTGGAGCTGGGAGAGCATTTTCCCTGGCTGGGAGGAGGTGGGGATGCAGTGTTAGGATGGTTAGGGCTAGGTAGAAATCTGACATACCAGCGTATTTAGTTTGGTGTTGTCATGCTTATGATTTTTTATTTATACTTTATACTATTCTCATTTATATTTTTATATTTTCCAATTTGTCTTTTATTTAAAATGAATAAGATGAACACACTTGGAGGGTACTCTCTCTCTCTCTCTCTCTCTCTCTCTCTCTCTCTCTCTCTCTCTCTCTCTCTCTCTCTCTCTCTCTCTCTCTCTCTCAAATCTTTTAATAGAAAATGATCAACTATTTGATTTTTAAATTCATAAAATGAATTTGCCTTGGAGAAATACTAAAGATGTAAAAACTGAGTGTTTTACACAAACAGTTTTCATGATAGTCTTTATTTATCGAATTAATGTTTTCATTTTTGGTAGATTGTACTATGCTAGGCTTACAAAGATTATCAAACTTTTGACTTGTGTAACAATTTATTACCATCTCTTAAAATTACAAACACTTGCTTAGGAATTGACATGAACATCAAGTATGACAAACAAATGAAATGGGAAACAGCTGTGTTGCAATTTTGAGGGATTTTACTTTTAACATACAGTATGTTAGTTTACCTTTGTATACTCGTTTTACATTTATGAAAAATAAACTAATAATAATTCCTTTAAGATATTTATTTCTTTTAGCAATTTAAAAATTTATTCTGAAAATATTACTAGATGAAAATGGCAGACAACCTATTTTTATACATATTACAGTGATGATATGATGATAATACAGTAGAAGTGGATTCACTAAGTAAAATGTCAGTTTCATTCTGTTACCTTTTTCTTAAATACAGCTGTAATAGCCTATTTGAATTATGCAAATGGATACCGTGAGTGTAAAAAGTAGTCTAGGTCAGTAGTTAATACAACATTCTAACAACTGATAAGAAAGTTGTCGTATAAAATACAGTAATGGTCTTCAAACCATGAAATGCTGTGGGTAATCACAGGTAAGCTATGTGGGTAATCACAGGTAAGCTACGTACCTACCGAACTGTTTTCATTTATGGGAGAGATAAAGTGGTTGCATTTTTCTTGTGTATTTATGCAGTATATTTTGTTACAGATATGGGGAAAAAGGTAATTGCATTTTGGATAAAGTGTTCACTTTAGATTGTGATGGTGGTTGTTTATAAGCATTGAGTGTTTACAGTTACGTGGTATTGACTAGGTTAAGTGAGGAAGGGTACGGAGTTGCCTTTGAACACGCTTGATTCTTGTACATGTGTTTATCTGGATTTCACCATTATCCAATGTGCCTGTGGCTATGTAAGTCCGGATAATTGAAGGATTACTTTTATATGTATTATATTTAGGCCATACATTATAAAAATACAAAAATATGTGAAGCAATAGATTGGTGAATACGTAAGACGCAGAGCCACTAATTTAAGTAAATTTATATATGCCATAAGAAAAAGGTAAGTTTAATTAAAAAATTAAGGAAAATAATATTAATAAGGTAAACTGCAACTGTCATACAAGTATATAATATAAATAACATGACTGAAAACATACAAGCACAAAAACAGAAGCCTCAAGGTATGCATACACTTGTGGACTTTGATCAGGTCATAGTTAAAAACAAATTTTAACACACTGCATTGCATTATAAAAATACAAAAATATGTGAAGCAATAGATTGGTGAATACATAAGACGCAGAGCCACTAATTTAAGTAAATTTATATATGCCATAAGAAAAAGGTAAGTTTAATTAAAAAATTAAGAAATTAAGGAAAATAATATTAATAAGGTAAACTGCAACTGTCATACAAGTATATAACATAAATAACATGACTGAAAACATACAAGCACAAAAACAGAAGCCTCAAGGTATGCATACACTTGTGGACTTTGATCAGGTCATAGTTAAAAACAAATTTTAACACTGCATTGCATGCTGCCTTAATTTTTTTTTTTTACAGAAATTGTGGTAGGTATAGTGAAAAAAAATAAAGAAAAAAAGACAAAGTTAACATGAAGTGTATTATATATGTATTGCACAGTTCCTGTACCATTCATCATTGTGTGTACATCTGTTACCGTATGGTAAATATAGGTAGCACTCCTATGTTTGCATATCTAATATGTAGCTCTACATATGTAATTAGTATAATTAAAAGATTTTTAAAAAATTATATACATAAATAACCAAACATCCACTAGTATATTGTAAGGATCAGTATAATACATGCTGTATCATTGTATGAAATTTTAGTAATGTTCATAATGGTTAAGGTAGTTACAGAATAGATATGAGAACTGAAAAATTAAGTTTTTATATTTTGTGAAAACAGTAATGAGACTAACTTTAAATTATCATAATTAATAGTATGAGACATATTCCCATTTATTAATTAGTTTTTAAGTATGTGTGTTGGGACATTTTTTTGACAGTTAATAATAATAATAATAATAATAATGATGATAATAATAATAATTATAATAATATCCTGTATTTCAGCTCGGGGCCATATACATGGAATATACAAAATACAGACAGTAACATACACAATCTAGATACATGAGACATGATAAAAAATTGAATGTAAAAAAAACTTAAACTTGATAGTAATCACAGTAATAATGAAAAAGTAAAATATCTGCCATAAATATAATAATGGCAAAATCTCCAGATGACATCTTGCCAATACAGAGATTAAGTCCTTTAGGGGACAAAGGCCTCATTTTCTCATCGTTCCCACAATTTAGATCTTCTTGCTTCACTCCTTAAGATGCTTTGTATGAGTGATTTGCTGCTGTTTCTCACTCAGGTTACCAGACTGGACATTGTTCGCCTTACAATGATTTTTAAATTGTCCAGGTGGTTTTCTATGAACATGTGTGACAGAGTAGTAGCGGGGAGTGTTTGTGAGGGGTCTCAGAGTATTATTGTGCACAACAGTGATACGTCTCATGGTCTCTTGGGTATAGTACGTCCACAGGGAACGCCCATGGATACTGTAGCAGTACGAGCAGAAGAGCAGCAGTTTCATGTCTCGGTTACAGAAGGCAAACCTCCTCGCAATCATGTTGCTAGTTGCACATAGTTTATGACGCCTCTGTTCAATGTCTGCCATATCTTTTAGGTCGTCGTTGATAATGTGACCCAAATACGGAAATTCGTGCACAAATTCCAGCCAATGATTTCCGAGGAAAATTTGTGGTTCTGCAATATGCGTAAGCGATCTCGGGAGCAGTGACATGCACTGGGTCTTGGTTTCATTGTAGATTATATCAAATTCCTCTGCATATTGGTGGCAAGTGTCGATGAGTCGTTGGAGACTTGCCACTGATGGGTAAATCAGAACCATATTGTCGGCGTAAAGAGGTTGTTTACAGTTGTTTCATTGACAGTGCATCTGATTGGGAGTGAGTTCAGTTTGACATTCAAGGCATCTGTGTACGTATTAAACGGGTGTGGAGAGAGAGTGCCCCCTTGCCGAAGCCCGTTTAGGGAGCCAAAGGTGTACGATAATACGTTACCCCATTTGACACAGAATTACTGTGTGGAGAACCAGCAATGTAAAATGCCAATTAGATATAGGGGTGTGCCCCTTTTATGCAGTTTTAGGAAGAACTTCAGGTAGTTTACTCTGTCAAATGCTTTTCTCATATCTACAAAACAAAGGAAAACAGGAGAGGCTGATGATAGGTAGTAGTTCAGCAATCCTTTCAGTATGTAGATGCAGGTGTCGGTTGAGTGGTTTGTTTTAAACCCGAACTGGTTGTCAGTGGTGTGTAGAAAGGGGAGAAGTCTCACAAGAAGAACAGACTCAAATATCTTTGATGCGATCGTTGTGATTGCAATCGGCCAGTAGTTGCCAGGGTCAGCTGCATCCTTTAGCTTGTTTTTGATTAATGGTATCAAGTGAACTAAGAGTAGGGAGTCTGGAAGAAACTGGTGAATTATGCATGCATTGAATAGGGCAGCTAGCAAAATGTAAATTCTCAGATGCCAGAATTTGAAAGCCTCTGCGGGAAGACCATCATGGCCAGGCGATTTATTATTAGGTAGGCTGTTTATGGCATCGCTGATGTTACCTGGCGTAATATGGTCTACAAAATGAAATTGAATGTTGTCAGTAAGGAGGTTATCTACATCCCTTCGGGAATCTTTATCATTTATGCCAATCAGGATATTGTTGAAGTGATCGCCCCGCATACTTACGATAGCTTCGTCTCCGAATCTCTGTGATACCTTTTTAGTTTTGGGATTTAAGGACTGGATATCTTTCCAAAGATGAGGATAATCACCAGATTCTAAGTTTCTAGACATTGCATCAGCTCTTAGTTGTTTTTCATTTAACCTGCAGTGCTTAAGAGCAAGATTGAACTGAGCTCTCGCCTGCCTCATTAGTAATGCAGTGTCCTACCCTCGGGCTACCATTTTGCCCCCACAGTAAAAACATTTCTCGTGAGTATGTATACAGATCTTTAACCAAGTCATTCCATCCAGGTATATTACAAGAATTACCTTGACGAAATCTATAGCCAGTCCTGCCGGAAGCAAGCATGGCGGAGATTATGTTCGAATAGAATTAATTCAGATCCCTCCTGTGGTGGTCATTTCTACAATTTGTGTTGGTACTAAGTAAGGCATCTGCCGGTTGAACTACTGACTGCAACCTGGTTTCCGTGGTCGCCCTAAAGTATCTGGTTTTCTGTTAGTTTTTAAATTCCCAGTTTACGGCTGGTGGGAGGTCAGTTAGGGGGTTCCATTTTATATATGGAAATGTGCGCAATTTCATGCTCAATACATCTAAAAACAACCCATGGTTGTAGCTTTTATCAGTTTTGAAATATTTTCATATAAATAACGATAAGTGGCAAAATTTCAACCGTCGGTCAACTTTGACTCAATCGAAATGGTTGAAAAACGCAATTGTAAGCTAAACCTCTTATATTCTAGTAATATTCAATCATTTGCCTTCATTTTGCAACAAATTGGAAGTCTCTAGCACAATATTTCGATTTATGGTGAATTTATGGAAAAAAAAAAAAAATTTTCCTTACGTCGGCGCGGTAACTCTTCCGAAAAAAATCAGAATTTTTTTTGCGCGATTGTGGAAATGTTTACACCATTTTAAATTAGCCATTACATAAAGTTTTAAATATGAAAATGTGTGCGCAATTTCATGTAGAATACAACAACAAAAATTGAAGGTTGTAGCTTTTCTCATTTTTGAAATATTTGCATATAAATCATGATAAATAGAAGAAAAACACTTTCGGTCAACTTTGACTCTACCGAAATAGTCGAAAAATGCAATTGTAAGCTAAAACTCTTACAGTCTAGTAATATTCAGTCATTTATCTTCATTTTGAAACAAATTCGAAGTCTGTAGCACAATATTTAGATTTATGGTGAATTCTTAAAAAAACTTTCCTTCCCTCCGCATGCGGATTCTCCGCCGCAAATCTCCGAAATGCGTACGTCCCATTCTCGGAATATTTGCTCCATTTCATATTAGGCATTTCATAGAGTTTTATATATGAAAATGTACGCAATTTTATGTAGATACAACAAAAAATAATTGAAGGTTGTTGCTTCTCTCATTTTTGTCTGAAATGGTGTAAAACTGCAATTGTAAGCTAAAACACTTACAGTATAGTAATATTCAATCATTTATCTTCATTTTGAAACAAATTGGAAGTCTCTAGAACAATATTTAGATTTATGGTGAATTTTTGAAAAAAAAAAAAAAAAAAAATTTACGTCCGCGCGTTACGAATTCATGCATCATTTTGTGATAATATTTTATCTGTGTGGCTTTGATCGTTTTACAATGTGTTATTTATCAAAATTATCACAATTTATTGTACAATACAACGAAAAAAAATCAACTCGTTAGCTTTAACCGTTTTGCTCACAGAGCGACTTGAATACAATTATATATGAAATTTTGTTTTCGCGCTATCATATATCGCATTATTTATATATGATAATGATATTTTTTTTTCATTTCGGATGGTTGCATACTAAACTTCAGGCAATGACAAAAAAAAGAGCCAAAAATGAACTAATCTTGAAAACTAAGCACGCTGTGATTTTTTGAAAAAAATATTTTTTCCGCTTCGGCGCTCACTCCGAGACTGCCTCGGCATACAGGAGAAGAATTTTATTACACCCCTTCGGCGTAAGGGTTAAGTTAGAAATCTACTAGTTTAAGTAATTTGAAACATTTTAATATCCAAGAATGATCCAATTTTTAAGGGTCATTATTATTATTAGATAATTCAATATATACATTAAGTGTTAGTTCGTACGGGACATGAACGCTACACCTTTCATATATTGAGTTTCCTCCAGCACTGCACTGGAACAGCCTTGTACTGACTAAATAAAGGCATTATCTCGGGGAGATTGAGGAAAGGGGATGCCCCCCTCACCCAACCGACACCATTCATTGTCCTTCTGGTCACAGTGTAGTTCAGATGTGTTTCATGCATTTTTTTTAGATATATTTTTTTAATGTGCTGGCTGTTTCCTTTGCATGAATTTGGTGCTGGTTTTAGTGGATTCTTTTCAAAGTGCGTCCTTGTAATTGGTGCCTTTTTGTGGCTGAAAGTGATGGTGGTTTTATTTTTCCAGTCCTTTGGCATTTCTTGTGGGTTCTTTGTCTCAGTGGAGAATAGACAGGACTGTCATTTATTGTTATGGTCAATTGTGCAGAGCCCCATTTTGTGCTTGTCTTTCGTGGGCAAACTTGTGATACCCCCAGAACTGATTTCCTGAATGGCTTTCTCTACAATGGGAACGTTATGAGAAGAGGAGGAGGAAACCTCAAAGGGATGCTTCGTCTAGCAGAGACCTCACACAGAGTCCTTCCAGATCATTCTCTCCTTCTAGCTTCTATCCTCCTTCCACCCTCTCCTAGTACCTCTTCTCCTGAGAAGACTAAACCACAGTTTTTGAAACTACTACATCCGTTCAATCCCGCTCCAGTGACTAACCTTTCTGGAGGAGGTGCTCGCCCTCGCCCTTCCACTCTGAAAGGAGCAGAGCCTCTTTCTCGCAGGGCAGACACTTGAGGTACTGTAGGAATTCCTTTATTCACCCTGGCAGACTCCTGAAGGAAAAGTCACTCTCCTCAGAGCCCTTCCTACCACTCCAGGAGCACATGGGAATACTTACCATCATTTCCAGTCTATAGCGCAGTCTATGAGCAGAGGTAGTTCCCTAGGTGAGACTGCTCTACTTTCAGGACTGGTCAATCTCTTGGGAAGATCTGCCCCCTGCATCCACTCTCGGACAAGTCTCGGGTTTCATTCAGTATTGTATTCTGTCAGAGAGGGAGACTTCATGAAATCAATCCATCTACAGGATCTTATGTCCATATCCTTATTCATCACAACTCAACAAAGTTCCTTCATTTCATGTGTCAAAGGGAGGTTTCTCAGTTCAAGGTCCTTGCTCTGGCCTGTTGATTGCTGTTCAGTGATCACCAAGGTCTTCACACAAGTCTCAGCTTGGGCATGCTCTAAGGAAATCCATCAGTTGCATTGTTTTGATGACTGGAAAGTAAGTTCCTTCAGGACAGACATCATCTGCTGTTCCCTCCAGATTCTGGGGATTTTCAGAATTGGCTAAAATCCAACAGAGTTCTTAGGCAGGGAGTTGGAATGATCCTGACTCCATGATGGTGAAGACCTTCTTGGTGACCCCTGGAATAGACAACCTCAAGGAAGTCATCAGGCATTACCTGGAGAAGTGGAAACAACCAGTTTGATGCTTTACATCTGTGGTGAAACTAATTCTAAACAGAAGTGATCTTCATTCACTCCAGTGGCAGCTTAAACATCATTGAACCTTTCTGAACAAGATGGCACATCATTTGGTCCCTTCAGCAACAAAGTTCTAAAAGACCTGAAGTAGTGGCTGTTGGACCAGTCTCCTTCATGGATCCTCATTGAGTGCCTTTCCCCAAGAATTAATTATGTTCTCAGATGTATCCCAGAGAAGTTGAGTTTATCTGAAAGAGTTCTCTTAGAGACTTGGCCCCCAATAATGAAGGGGTGCACATTTACATGCTGAGATGATGGCATCATGGCTGGCACACTGACTTAACATCAGCATCTGGAAGTGGCTTATAGTAACATACAGTTGGGGGGAAAGTTTTCCCCTCATTGCACCAACTGGCCATCCAGATATAAAAGTGGGTGTTGCATTAAGGGATTGAGCTGAAAGCCAGGTACATCCCAGGCAAAAAATAAAAAAGCATCACAGCTGACCAAATGAGTTGTTAGGACCAGGTCATGAAGATGGAATGGCCCTCTACACTAGGCAGTAGTCGAGAGACTTCTCGACTTGTCGGGCAGCCAATGATTGTTCAAACTGTTTGCCATCAGACTAAATTAGAAGCTCCCCCTCTTCTTCCCGGTTCTAGATCCATGGGCAGTGATGCAAGAGGAATTTCAACACTGGGGCAGCATGGACATGTACGTCTTTGCCTTTGCATGACACTGGTAACCCTCTGGCAGCACACCGTGGTATGCAGACGACTCAATTACTTGTGATAGCCCTGCCTCTGTGGTCCACTCTTATTTTGCAACTACACATGTGGAGGTATCTCTGAGCAGCACAGTAGCTTCATCTTTATGAGTAAAGGTTATCCAGCATCTCTGGCAAGAGAGAAGTTCTTCTCACCAAACAATTAGAGAGATGTCTGGTACCCTTTGTACATCCTCAACAATTGTCTACCAAGGCGAGTGGGACATTTGTGATTGTGTTGTAGAGTGGTTGTTCTCCAGTTGGTACCTTTTTTCAGCAAGTAGCAGACTTCTTTAGTCTTCCTATTTTGAGACAATGGCCAGTTTCTCTCGGCCATTAAAAGGTACAGGGCATAGCTCTCTCAGGTGTTCTGCAAAGGTGACATGGACCTGTCCATCTCCCCAGAAATAACAGTGCCTATGAGGATTTTTGAACAGTCATGTCTTCCTCGAGAGGTCAGAGCCTGTTTTAAAATAGTTAAGAGAGCCTCCATAGTTTGGGTTTGGCAAAGTGAAATGAATTCATGACAACAGTTTCTCACCCAGCTTCAGTTTTCCAAGAAGCAAATTTTTCAAATGATGCAGTACAGTCCATCCTCATAATATCTATAATTCCATCCTCATAATATCTATAATTACTAGGCAGAGTTCAGAAATACTTGACAGCATGCAAACTTTCTTGACAAGGAAGCCAAAGCTAAAACATTGGTATTATGCAAGGCTTTTGTTGATCAAATAAACTTCTGAACTTTATACAGCATAAATTTTGAAATAAATGCAACAGTACAGTGGTCCCCCCGTATTTGCGGGGATGCGTACCAGACCCCCCCATGAATAGTTAGAACCCGCGAATGTTTGGAACCCCTGTAAAAATGCTAAAAACAGCCTATTTTGCTAGTTAAAACTTAAGAAACACCACTAAAAATTTTCATACTTGATTTTGTTAAAAGTTTTATCACAAAAAGTGCATTTTATGATGAAACTAATAAAAAAAACCCAGGAATATGTGGATATTTCTCATAGAAAAATACTGTGAATGCTCGAATTTTCCGTGAATAATGTGGGGAAACGTTCCTGAGAGAAATCCGCGAATGTGTGAGTCCGCAAATCTGGAGAACACGAATAAGGGGGCCCCACTGTATACGTATATTAACGTAGGCATAACAGAAATTCAAAGTACTTTATTAACAGTGTCTGTGAGTTTATTTGTTGATGTGTTTGAGGGGATGCTGTTTGTTTTGATGACATGCCTTACTTATTATTAACCAACGTGCTAATAGACAAAAACTTGCCAACTCCTTTATTCGTTCCCTCTCTAATGAGGTGTTAGTAGATTACTGATATGTTAGGTAAGCAACATACAACATTTGCAGTGTGTTATTCATTTTACAGAGATCTTTATGTATAGTGCTTATGTGTGTGGGTTAGTATGAGTGCCTTTGCAGCTAGCTAGTTGCAGTTACACTAGGAAGATGTTTGAAAACAAATAGTACTGCATATAATGTCAGTTAAAATAACTAAATGCATCTTTACATAAAAAAAATTTCATTTGGATACTTGCCTTCTGTTAACCCTTAAACGCCGAAGCGGTAAAAAAAAAAAGTCTCCCGTGTGCCGGAAGTGTTTCAGAGTGAGCGTGGAAGCGGAAAAAATATTTTTTTTCAAAAAATCACAGCGCGCTTAGTTTTCAAGATTAAGAGTTAATTTTTGGCTCCTTTTTTTTTCATTGCCTGATAGCGCAAAAACGAAATTTCATATATAATTGTATTCAAATCGCGCTGTGCGCAAAACGGTTAAAGGTAACGAGTTACTTCTTTTTTCGTTGTAATGTACACTAAATTGCGATCATTTTGGTATATAACACATCGTAAAACGATAAAAGCAACACAGAGAAAATATTATCACAAAATAATGCATGAATTCGTAACGCACGGACGTAAACAAATATTTTTTTCAAAAATTCACCATAAATCTAAATATTGTCCTAGAGACTTCCAATTTCTTTCAAAATGAAGACAAATGATTGAATATTACTATACTGTAAGAATATTAGCTTACAAATGCAGTTTTCGACCATATCTGACTAGGTAAAGTGGACCAAATGTCGAATTTTTTATATATATATTATTTTATATGCAATTATTTCGGAAATAAGAAAAGCTACAACCTTCAAATATTTTTCGTTTTATTCTACATGAAATTGCGCACAATTTCATATATAAAACTCTATGAAATGCTTAATATGAAACGGAGCAAATATTCCGAGAATGGAACGTACACATTTCGGAGATTTGTGGCGGAGAATCCGCGCGCAGAGGGAAGGAAAGATTTTTTTTTAAAATTCACCATAAATCTAAATATTGTGCTAGAGACTTCGAATTTGTTTCAAGGTGAAGATAAATGACTGAATATTACTAGACTGTAAGAGTTTTAGCTTACAATTGCGTTTTTCGACCATTTCGGTAGAGTCAAAGTTGACCGAACGTGGTTTTTTTTCTATTTATCGTGATTTATATGCAAATATTTTAAAAATGAGAAAAGCTACAACCTTCAATTATTTTTTGTTGTATTCTACATGAAATTGCACACATTTTCATATATAAAACTTTATGTAACGGCTAATTTAAAATGGTGCAAACATTACCACAATCGCACGTATGATTTTTTCGGAAGAGTTACCTCGCGGACGTAAAGAAAATGTTATTTTTTTCATAAATTCACTATAAATCGAAATATTGTGCTAGAGACTTCCAATTTGTTGCAAACTGAAGGTAAATGCTTGAATATTACTAGAATATAAGCGGTTTAGCTTACAATTGCGTTTTTCGACCATTTCGGTAGAGTCAAAGTTGACCAAAGGTTGAATATTTGTCACTTATCATTTTTAATATGAAAATATTTCAAAATTGATAAAAGCTATAACCATGGGTTGTTTTTAGTTGTATTGTGCATGAAATTGCGCACATTTTCGTATATAAAACTTTATGTAACGGCTAATTTAAAATGGTGCAAACATTACCACAATCGCATGTATGATTTTTTCGGAAGAGTTACCGCGCGGACGTAAGGAAAAAGTTTTTTCATAAATTCACCATAAATCGAAATATTGTGCTAGAGACTTCCAATTAGTTGCAAAATTAAGTTAAATGATTGAATATTACTAAAATATTAGAGTTTTAGCTTACAATTGCGTTTTTCGACCATTTCGATAGAGTCAAAGTTGACCGAAGGTTGAAATTTTGGCAATTATGGTTATTTATATAAAAATATCTCAAAACTGATAAAAGCTACAATCATGAGTATTTTTTTGTTGCATTCTTCATAAAAATGCACACATTTTCATATATAATACTCCATGTAACGGCTAATTTAAAATGGTACAAAAATTATGTCAAAGTGACGAAATAATCTCCGAGATGTGTCACAGATACTTTTTAGTGCGGCAAGAAAGAAATTCGCGCTTGCGCGCCTGCGTAACGATTGTAAACAAAACAACACCTTGATCTGTGAACTCCCAGCATCCCCCAAGGCGCGTGATTCAAGAGTTTTTGGCTGGTAGGCCTAAAAGTATTTTTCCGCAAATTTTTAAAAAAACTTTTGTATATCGACGTAAAATACGTCCAGTCGGCACCCGAGAGACAAAAAATGTCGACGTAAAATACGTCCAGTCGGCGTTTAAGGGTTAAGGTAGGCCCCACCCTACCTCCCCACTACTTACTGGGGTGCCAAGGAGAAACACACCTGGTGAAGAACAGATATACTAGAAAGTCACCTGGGTCATCCATGCAATCTTTGTTTGTTTGAATACCAAATCACTTATCAGTGTGGAAACGTAAGGTATCTATAACAGTATGTAAGTATCCAAATAGTAAATTTTATTATGAAAATTTATATTTCATTGCCAGCCAGTGAGACCCAAGGATACATTGTGCAAAACGCCAAATCTGATAGGTCAGATTTACCTGGGTTAGAAGCTTGTTTTCATACTTCACTGAGTAGAATGACAAAACTAATAATATAGTAAATATGCTGTCCGTAGCATGCATTGATGCATAAGTTCTGAATCTGTATCATATGTTTGTATGTTATTGCCTCTTTGTTTAATTGGTGCCAAGTGCAGTAATATTGCAATTTTTTATACATGTTAGGAGGTATTTTCTTTAACTACATACACACTGATTCTAATGCATAAAATACATTTATGATTTTTTGTATCTTCCATAACAACATATTGCTGAACAGGACATAAAGTAAAAAATCTTGTGTTACAGTTGCCCAGATACTAATGCTTGTACACATATACCATATATAAAGATATCTGTAAAATGAATAATAGATATTTGTAATATTGTTTGTTATTTAACAACAGAATTTCCATTAGGGAGAGTGAATGAATGAAATTGTGTGATTTTGTGTAGCCAAGGGTTGGTTAATGATGGGTACATTATCATTATCTGAGCACATGCTCAGACAAGATTAACAAACAGATTCACACTGACTTTTCATCCCAGGAATTTCAGTTATTAGGAGAATGGGCTATAAATGCATAATTTAGCTTATATATATAAGTGTGGTATGTAAAGCAGAAAATGCACCCCAAGTGTATTTTAGCTTAGCCTAGAATATTCTGAATAGTATGGCACAGCAATCAGTTGTTTGATGCTTCTCTTAATATTAATGGTTTGGTGATTATATTTTCTAAAGTATATCATGAACTCTCAATATTTTTTCATATGAAAAATGAAATACTGCAGCATATGCAAAATATTGCCTATGAACTTAGAAATATTACTGCCAAATCTAATATGAAAACAATCTTAATTAATCATACGTTGTTGACACTGATAAATGTATCACACTAGAAAACAGCTTGTCCTATTTCATAATTTTTTCCATTATTATTAATTATAAAAGAAAACTAATTAATCAAACAAAATTAACCATTTAATGCATTGTTGTAAATAAATATATCTTCAAATATACTAGTGGATAAAGTGCATGGGCATAATTGAACAGACCCAGCTAGCATGTAAGCTTGCATCATACAGTCAGCTAAAATTGGGAAGGGTAAGGATAAGGGAGCTTTCTTGGGTTTAGGCATAAGAAATTAATTCATGGTCAACTGGATGAAGCTGCAGTTTCTCATTTTAAATTACTGTGCTCGTGTAATATTCAAACCCCCTTTTTAAATGAACAAATTTATTGTTTATTTTGTGTAAAGGTTAAGTCCAGAATTTTAAATGCATCAAAGTTAACCCTTAATCCTTGAGAGCTGGGCTAAGAAAAACATGTTCTTCACCCCAGACTGGGTAAATTTTGAAGTTGGCCAATTTAAGAACAAAACACATTAATGGAAAAAATGAAGTTGAAAACTACTATTTTCAACCCTTTGGGGGGAGACAACACAATTGTAAACTTTACCAAGTTATATGTTTTTTGATAATTTTATTTTATTTTGCAAAATCATAATGACAGCTCTCATAATAGCATAACAGATAATAACTAAAACTTATTTCTCTAAATTGATGGTATGTGATATTGATGCACACCAGGAAGTAATCCATCCACCACTCAAAACCTGTTGTTTTACTCACCAGGGTATCCGTCCATTAAGGATTGAGAGCCAAGCTGAAAAAAACAAATCAATGGAAAGAGGAAGACGTAAATGCACATGGTTAAAAAAAAATTTCCCAAAATATTTTCCCTGACTTTCACCAGAAGTTGAAAATTACTATTTATAACCCCCTTGTGGGGCCTCTTTTACAAGACAATCATAAATTGTATCAAGTTATATATGTTTTTTCTAATTTGATTTTTTAAAATTATAAATACAGCTCACACAATATCATTACAGATAAGAATTTAAATCGGTAACAAATTCTTAGTAATATTTGTTGTGAAGTATTGTTGTGTGCTAAGCCAGGCTAAAAGTTGCCATTAGTAAATTTATGGGCTATTGAAGTAATGGAACCTCTTTCCCACTCAATTTTTCCAAATCGATGGCACATAATATTGATGCACACAAGGAGGTGAATGTCCACCACTCAAAACCTGCTGTTGTTACAAAAAGAGTATCCGTCCATTAAGAGTTTAGCCAGGCTGCATTATGCAACATCAGGTCACATTGAGCACAAAGTTTAAACAAAATTTTTAACCATATGAAATACCGTCTTAGGTCATACAATAAAAATATATGTATGTACTCAAGAAATAATAACAAAAATGCACTCTAATGAACAACCAACTATGGAAAAAAATAATTTTATTATGGACAAACAAACATCAAAAGGCTACAGTTAACCCCCACTATTCATGGAGTTGCCCATTCGCAGATTTTTCTGTGGACCGACTACAGGCAGTCCCTGGTTATCAGCGGACTTGGTTATCGGTGATCTGGTTTTATGGGGCTTGTCTGGCGCCATAAGGGTGCTTATGGTGCAGTTAACTGGTTTTCTGTGCCATGAGTGCCATTATGGAGCCATAGATTTCCGCATTTCGGTCAGTGGCGGTTTTATCGGCACACCCCTGGGAACAGAACCCCTGCCATTAACCGGTGACTGCCTGTATACCAATTCTCAGCAGAAAATTTGTCTATAAGTGGTATGTTTTCTGAAAAATATTCACATAATGCTTTTTCATATAATTTTTGTGGCTAAATACACTTTTTGTGATAACACTTCAATACTCAGATATGTATAAACATTTTTAGTTTTTTATTTAACAGGTTTAAGTATTTTGGGGAGGATATGGGATCCATCCCTTATGAATAGTGCAGGTTGTCTAGTGTAATTGCAGATTATCATCAAAAGCAAAATGAGAAGTCTGCTGTAATAATGATCAGTTTATTTTTACGAAATAGCAAAAAGAGAGTGTTTCAATGGTAATTTATAACGTGAAGTGCTTAACTAAATGATAGTCAATTCAATTTATGTTGTATGTAAGAAATTGTGATATGGTGTAACATATAAGCACCTTAAAGTCAATGATAAGTAAGAAATACTTTATGGTAAATTGTAATTTTTTTTCTTTTTTACTAAATCTCTTGAGTTGCCCCAGGTGGTATTGTCGTCATTGTACCTCATGCAATGTACTGTTGACATAAGGTTTTTGCACCGTGCCTTCGGCCCCTAGCTGCAACCCCTTTTGACCTCCTTTCATATTATGTGGAACAAACCTTTGGTCTTAACATTAGGATAATCTTCTAGCGCCAGCTGGAAACCGGTTAAAAAAAAAAACAATAAAAGATTGTAAAACAAGGAACCTTGTGATGTACCAGCCCAGAAGTCCCGTTGACGTCAACGTTTTTAGACTGCCTTCCATGGTTCCCGTGTTGACCTTCCTTTGTGACAGATGCAAATTGCAATAGATGTGCCTCATCCCTTTTCCTCTGTTTCATCATCAACTGTGTTATGTGTAATGCTGGTCTGTCTCCGAAGGTGATATTGCCCCTTCAGGAGAGAGGGACTAGCTACATTTTGTTCTTAAACATGTTACATTTGTTATATTGAAGATATTTTGATAACATTTGTATTATGTTAATAACATTTTATGTATCTTTGATTTTATCTGTTGACACATTTTCTGGGAATGTGGTAATGTTTTAGTCGTTCAGAATTTGTGTTTTTCGGGATGTTCGAGACATTAGGGGTTCGTGTTGTAGACAAGATTTTTATGCTAGGATTTGGCCGTCTAACATATGGTTGGCTTACAATTGCATTCTTCACATCTGCTTGCAGGACCTGTCATGATTGCCATGTCGTCTCTTTCCCGTCATTTTGGTGGGATAGGGGCATGGGTTGTACGGCTCTCTCTCTTCCTTTCCTTTATCCTTACAGATATGTGTGATTCTTTTGGCTTTCTCAAGATAGAAATATTCTTTCCTGGCGGAGAGAGCATGATATTTGTTTCTTTACGGGCTCTTCAGTTGTCAGCCCTGCTTCTCGTCTGAAAGTCTGACAGCAGTGGCATTCCTCTCAGAACTTGGGAGCTCCTCTGCTTTACTTCCCTCTGACAGAGTTGCCACTTCACTAGTTTTGGTGTGCTCTTTGGTGCTGTGAAAAGAGAAAGTTTGGAACCTGGTCAGTGCTGTAGGCAGTGTGTTCTTTCCTGTAGTCAGAGCTGCTCCTTGCTTGCCTACAATTCTGTATCGTCGTGGAGGGATACCAACCTACAGACGGCTTTTCTGATGTGTGGATGTAGTCTCCCTATGATGTTCGACTTTGTACCCTTTTGTCATGTGTAATAGAATTGTATGGTTTTGTTTTATGATTTTCTGCACTATGCACAATGTTTTCTCTCTCTCTCTGTAAGAGCAATCTGCTGTGTGATATCATGATTCTTCTTTTGACTGCATAGTTTGACAGCGCTGTGTTCAAGTGACTGGAGATCTCTCTTCCACTTCCTTCGGCGATAGATTTTCTCAGTAAATTCTTTGCTACTCTTCATGTGTACGAGCCCTGGGGAGGCCCTCCAGTTGCTTTAGGAGATGAAAGAAGTCTTGCTCGCCATCTTTGCCGTCACTGAGGCATTTGACTTGGGCTACCAGTTCAAATGCTGTGACATCACCCCAGCCACGACCATGACGTCATCACAGTTGGTTGTCAATCCAACAGAGGTGTTCTATCAAGAGTTGGTTGATTGGCTGGACACTTGTGTTTAATAGGTGTCCCAGGTTTCAAGCAGGATACATCGTAGAGCAAGGCCTCCATCGTCTTTGTCTTTCCTCTTCCCTCTATCTTACTTTCCACTCTCTCCTGTCAATTGATTCACAGTGCAACTGCAAGGTTTTTCTCCTGTTACACTTTTGAAAGCTTTTATTGTCAATTTGTTTCAGTACTAAATCACCTCATAGGTCCCAGTGCTTGGCCTTTGGCCTAAATTCTATATACAATTCAATCTGCAAGCTGTACATTAGTTTTGGTCCATGTAGTTGTTTGTAGATTATGTTTGATTAAAAGAAAAGTATGTAAATTCTTCACTGTGAATGCCCTGGAAACTAGCAGGGAACTTGAGTGCTGCCTTTCCATTATAACATCTTTGTTTTTTTCTTCCCTAAAACCTTGCAGATCTCTGAAATTGTGTGTTAAGTCTTGTGTATGTAGAAGAGAGTTTGAAATGCATGGGTAGACTATGAGGGCAGTACAGCACTGAATCATGAAATGTAAGCCAGAAAATCGGAAGTGATCGAAATATGGGATTTTTTATTTACATAAATGTCTCGAGATTTAATTAAAGAATATGCTTGTGATTACTGCAAACCCTGTTTTTGGGAAGGTTAGCTGTGACTTGAAGACTTTAAGTCCAATAATTTGATTGCAGAATTTGAATGAGCTGATTAGCATTTAAAAAGTGTGATTGTGACTGTTTAAAGTAAATTAAGCTGGTTAATGTTAAAATTACTTTTACACAAAAACAAACCTTCAGTCTTTATATATGGGATTATTCCTCAAAAGCGAAGCTGGACCAGTTTAAGAAAATAGACTAGGGTTGGTGGCTCAAGTTCATTAGCCAGTGGATATGGTTTACTGAGTAATTCACCTTGAGTGTTTATACTATTGCTGTTTTAAGAAATGTATGATTTTGTTGGGCATCCTCCAGCTGAGGTATGTACATCAGATAGAGAATGTATGCATGCAACATTTTTAATACATAGATATTTACATAATTATATGGATGTTTTTACCTATATATCATCAAAATTTCAAACAGTTGAAAATATAATGACATAATCTGTCATTCTATTAGAAAATGAGTATACTAGTACCAAATCACTATGCTCTGGTTAATTTTGTGGTTTTCCTGATGATAGATTTATAGTAGCCAGAAAAAAAAGCTTTTGGTATTTGTCAGTAGTCTTGCCCACTTACGTTTAGTAGGGTATAGTTGGCATTCCATGTTACCAAGCGAGTGCCACATGTAAATGATACTCCATCACGTTCAGTATAGTATGCTAGGCTATGTTTGTCTTTGACTAAAAACAATTTCAATTCAACACATCCCTATTTGGACATTTACAAGTTATTGTTGACATTCTTGATGACTGTACCCAAGGATATTATGCTTTATCATCAGTATAGTACACTAGAATATGTTTCCTTTAGATTAAAAACAATTTTTATACATTGCCACTATGGGATTGACAAGTTATTGTTGACAGTCTTGATGACTGTGCCAAAGGATATTATGAGAAGCACAGATTTATTGTGGTTCTGTTGTTTTGTTTTTGTAGGTATTTCCAAGAGGTTTTACATGAAAATTCAATATGCAATGAGGTTACTTTACATAAGGATGGACATTGGACTCCGTTAATGCCAAAGAAAGAACAGAAAGAACCCCAGGTAGAGAAAAGAAAGTCTGAAGTTGCTGTAGAGACCTTGAGTGATGACAGCGATGATGACGGAGGAGATCAGGATGATGGTTAGTGGAGCTTATAAAGTTTTTATATGATAAAACTGTAAAAAGTATTCCTAGTTTTAATGCTTGCCCTATTTCATAAGTCAGCTGTGGTTTATAAGTAAAATTTTCATACTTGTATTTGCTTGGGGGGAAAAGTATTCAACTATTTTTAAGTTAACTGTTTTGCATCACAGCACCTATTGTAGAAGAAGTTAGCAGCAAGAAAAAGAATCCTGAACCCGAGATAATAACACTCAGTGACAGTGAAGGGGAAGAAGACTGTGGTCCCCCTCCAGCTAAGAAATCAAATACTGCTCAATCATCATCGTCTACATCATCATCTACCACAGCCACAGCTACCACAAACAGTACTGGGAACACCACTCCACAGGAATCAGGTAGGTGAAAGTATCACTGTTAAATGGGAATGTCCGTAGTGGTTGTAGTGGTGGAGGTGTATTCCCTCGTAGAATTTATCTTTGTGCACCAAGCTCGTTTTGGTGTGTTAGGTGGATTGTGAAATTTTAAAAAAGTATTTATTTACTGTTTTAAGTTCAGTTATGCTGAGCCCCTGCTTGATGGTCCTCTGCTCTTGTGGTGCATTTCTGTTGAGAGTTTATTAATGTTGTTATTACCTTGGTCTTAGTTGTTATTAGTAATGTGAGTTTTATAATTACACTTTTTTTCATTGTGGGAAATTGTTTAAATGTTTTTTTTGCCTTATGTTACTCCATTCACAGTGTGCTGTCCTTTTTAAATATGAAAATTAACTCTAGGGTAAATATATTTTAGTTTTAAGGGTTCTCACATTCAGCCAGCTGTTTCATTCTGTATGCACACATACCTGTGTTTTGCCTTTTCTTATTTGCATTGATCGAAAGAGCTTTTTGGAAGTTTTAACTTTTTGTTCTTTGGAATTTTGTAATTGTGTGAGAGCAATGTTTTATGGCTGGGCACTGATATAATTACGTTAATCCATCATGAATCCTTTTAAAGTTTGCACCTGTCGCCAAGTGTTGATGGTTGCACTGCTTTTGATGGGTGGTTTCTTTGTACTTTTATGACCTAGCCACTACCCAGGTATCCATCAAAAGTATAGTTTGTAAATACTCTAGGAAGTAACAGTTGTGTCGCTGAACAGAAATTTTGAACAGATTCATGTGATTTTGTCATCAGGATTTGAGAGAATTATGAGCTAATTGAAGCAAAGAGTCTTGGGTCATGAACTGGTGACATTGTGTGTAGAATATCATTGACAGTACATGACATTTTTGTATTAACTTTTTTTTTTTATCTGCGGTCTTGTGGTTATGTACACGATCTTTAGTTAACCATTATTTGCAGATTTGTCTGTGGTTCATAGTTGCTGGTGAATTTGCTTTGCTTTTTTGTTGAAAAGTAAATCTTAACATTTAACCAATAACTATCTGCAGGGTTACAGTATATTAGGTTGGTATGGGTTGGAATCATGAAAACATGAATATGAAATGGCTTGTAACCCTCTTGAAGGTTGCATGATATCAAAAGGGATTGTGTTGGGGTTTTATTTGAAACATTTTTGTGAGTTATCAATAACCAGGATTGAGTGACAATGAATGGAATATATTCCATGAATAATTGATTTTCAGTTGATCTTAATTGCAGAGTAGACTGTCACTGAAACATGAGTAAAGCTACAGGTAATGAATAAGGATGAGACAGTAGTAATCTACGCAAAGAAAAGTTCTGTGCCTAAATTTCTGTTGTGCGTATGTGAAACAGTTTATGTAATACAAAATATTGAATATTAAAGATAAATAGTTTGAGCTACATTTTCCTATTGACCTGAAATCCAAAATAATAGGTCTCATTTGTAGTTAGACTGAAATGGCTGATTTTAGTTTATGGTTATTGTTGGAGATTATTGAATGTTTGAAAGGATGGAGTATTTTTCAAATAACATAACCAATACACGTGTTTAACCACAAACCCATTGTTCTTATGCACCTCACATTTGTGTCCTTGCAGTGTCCTTACACACTGCAGTTTTTTATTTCAAGAAGCAAAAGAATGTTAGCTATATGCATACACCTGTTGGAACCTTGG